>NW_027636106.1:121343-199314 GCF_903797595.1 Erithacus rubecula | reverse complement strand
GCTCCCTTACGAATATCTGGTCCACACCTGAGCCCTGGGCTAAGGATCCCAAATTCCTGGCCTCAGTTCCATCCAGTTGTACACCTGTTCCTGTAAGGTCCCAGACCCGGAGTAACCAAGTTGTAATGGGCTCACGGCCCCACAGTGCAATGTCTTTACGCAGGTTACAGAGACTATCGTATGAGAGGGACTCGGTGACAATCTCAACCTCTGGCTCCCTTGCTGGTTGTGAGGACCCTCCTTGCTGATCCCCATTATCTAGGTGCCTTGCATTTATTTTAGATTTTCTAGTTTCCACAGGGGCAACTGCTGCTGGCTGTGGCTGCCCCTGTGATCCAGCTGGAACCTGGAACGTCTTTAGGACAGGGGGAGGGTTTCTCACCAGCTGGAGAAAAGTTCTCCTTCAACATCTGGCCTATCTCCTTCAATAGAAATTCCACCCACACTAGGTGGTTAATTTGTACGTTGGGCTGTGGGGTAGCATCGGGGTCTGGGGCAGCATCCCTAGTCCCTGGGGTAGAGCTTGCCTCCTGGGAAGCACTTCTGTTTCTTGGGGTAGGTATTGGGCACTCCACATGAATAGTGGCGCTTTAACCTGTGAAACAAAAATCCCGCTCCCACATTCATAATGTCAGTTTAGACGAGGCGATGTCACTCAGAGAACAGCCAAACTTCTAAGTGGTGCCAGTTTGTGTCTGCGAGATTTCCTGAACTGTTTGGAATTTTAGAAGGCAGAAGCCCAGTCTCAGGCACAGGGCCCTGGACACAAACAGGAGCCTATTTCTCTGTGAAATAAAGCTCACTTCACCACTTTTGTAATGTCTATGTAGAGGAGGCTTTTGGCACTCGAACAGCCAGGGTTCTAAGTGGTGGCAACTTTAGTTTGGGAGAAATCTTGATCCGTGCGGATATTTAGCATGCGGAAACCCAGTCTCAGGCACAGGGCCCTGGACATGAATATTGGCCCTTTTCCCTTTGAAAAAAAATAGCCCTCCAAGTTTCCTGTTAGCACTCAATGAACAGCCAGAGTTCTATGTGCTGCCAGTGTGTTTCTGGGAGAAATCCTGATCCGTTCAGAATTTTAGCAGGCAGAAGCCCAGTCTCAGGCACAGGGCCCTGGATACGGACATTCACCCATTTACCTTCGAAAAAAACCTCACCCTCCCAGTTTCCAAATAGCGGTTTGGAGAAAGTGTTTGTCAGTCCAAAGGCAGCCAGCATTCAAAGTTGTGGCATTTTTAGTAAGGGAGAACCCTTGATCCATTTGGAACTTTTGCATGCAGAGGCCTAGTCCCAGGCAAAGGGCCAAGTAAAAGAACGTTGGCCATTTTCCCTTTTAAATAAAAGTCACCCTCACAGTTTCCTGATACCAGTTTGGAGAAGGCCTTTGTCACTCCGAAGGCAGCCATAGTTCTAAGTGATGGCAGCTTGCATCTGGGAGAAATATTGGTCTGTTTGTCCTTTTAGCAGGCAGAGCAAATTCTCAGGTCCAGGGCACTGGACATGAATAGTGGCCCTTTAACCTGTGTAACAAAAATCCTGCCCCCACATTCATAATGTCAGTTTAGACGAGGCAATGTCACTCAACAGCCAAACTTCTAAGTGGTGCCAGTTTGTGTCTGCGAGATTTCCTGAACTGTTTGGAATTTTAGAAGGCAGAAGCCCAGTTTCAGGCACAGGACCCTGGACACAAACAGGGGCCTGTATCTATGAAATAAAGCTCACTTCACCACTTTTGTAATATCTATTTAGAGGAGGCTTTCGGCACTCAATGAACAGCCAGGGTTCTAAGTGGTGGCATCCTTAGTCTGGGAGAAATCCTGAACCGTTCAGAAATTTAGCAGGCAGAAGCCCAGTCTCAAGCACAGGGCCCTAGATACGCACATTCACCCATTTCCCTTTGAAAAATAACTCTCCCACCCAGTTTCCTAATAGCATTTTGAGGAAGTGTTTGGCAGTCCAAAGGCAGCCACTGTTCTAAGTGGTGGCATCTGGGGTCTGGGAAAAATTCTGATTTGCTCATACTTTTACCAGACAGAGCCCAGGCACAGGCACAGGGCCCGGGACACAAGTAGGGGCCTATTTCTCTGTGAAATAAAGCTCACTTCACCACTTTTGTAATGTCTATTTAGAGGAGGCTTTCGGCACTGAATAACAGCCAGAGTTCTAAATTGTGCCAGTTTGTGCCTTGGAGAAATCCTGATCCGTTCGGAAACTTAGCATGCAGAGGCACTGTCTCAGGCACAGGGCCCTGACAATGAACATTGTCCCTTTTCCCTTTAAAAAAAAGTCACTCTCCCAGTTTCCCGATACCAGTTTGGAGAAGGCTTTTGTCACTCCGAAGGCAGCCATAGTTCTAAGTGATGGCAGCTTGCATCTGGGAGAAATATTGGTCTGTTTGTCGTTTTAGCAGGCTGGAGCAAATTCTCAGGTCCAGGGCACTGGACATGAATAGTGGCCCTTTAACCTGTTTAACAAAAATCCTGCTCCCACATTCATAATGTCAGTTTAGACGAGGCGATGTCACTCAAAGAACAGCCAGGCTTCTAAGTGGTGCCAGTTTGTGTCTGTAAGATTTCCTAAACTGTTTAGAATTTTAGCAGGTAGAAGTCCAGTCTCAGGCACAGGACCCTGGACACGAACATTGGCCCTTTTCCCTTTGAAAAAAAAACCCACACTCTCTCAGTTTCCTAATAGCATTTTGAAGGAAGTGTATTTCATTCCAAAGGTAGCCAGCATTCTAAATGGTTGCAGCTGGGGTTTTGGAGAAATCCTGATTTGTTCATACATATCCTCATATCACTTTAAAGGAGATATTTTGCGCTCCCCATGGGTCTTGGATTTCCTGTGGAAATTGTCTGCCAGGCTGCCTTCGAATCCCTCTGCAATCCCCTCAAAAATGCCACCTCGCTCCCCTTGACATCCCCTCGCATTTTCCTATGCAAACAATTCTCGTGTCCCCTCTAAATTACCCTGGGTTTTCAGCTAAATGAATGGCCTGACCCGTGCCCACTGCCCGTGATTCACCCAACCAAAATAGAGACCAAATGTTGCTTGGGCTTTAAGAACTTGAAAGAACTTTAAAGTAAAAGAAGTCACCTTTTTCTTCTGTTTTTTTCTTCTTTCAAATGCTGGTCTTGTCTCTGTGGATGTGTGCTGAGCTCCCACTGCATGCAGGGGACTGTCAGGCCTGAATGACTGTGAGTTGGTGTTCTCACTGGGGAATCAAAAATTATTATTAATTAGACCACAGAAATGCTTTATGCAACCTTTCCCCTTTCCTTCCCTTTGCTGGTACGTCTTCTCTTTCTGCCTTTGAATTTACAGCTGTTCCCTGACGCTATTTCTCCTGTCTCACTTCCATGCAGCTCCTAACTGGGCAAAACTGGGTTAACTTAAGGGGGGCAGAGGTGACATTTTTAGCTGGATTTTTCTAAAATTTCTAATGACTATTTCCAGTTGTCCAGTGAGAAGAACACAAACTCACAGCCATTCAGGGCTGACGGTCACTGAGGGAAATTTGACACAGTATTAATAAGCAACCTTTCCTGGGGGCAGTCATCACTCCAGTCCTCCAGCCTTGGCAAATTTTTGCAGTGAATGGACCCAAGCTCTAATCCTTAACCTAAATTTCTGACAGCTTTTGATAGAAAGATACTGGACAGTAAATTGTACGACAATTAAAAATTGCACAAAGAAAAACAGGCCTAGACCAAACTCAACCACTCCCATGACTGCTCTATCTTAATTTTCGGAGAAATAGCAATAGAGTTTATAAATACTCTCCTTCCATGCTATTCAGTCCTTTGCTGCACATCCCCAGAGATGATTTACTCCACCTTTTGTTCCTGACAGCACCTCTCTCTCCATCACAAATCCCACTGGTCACAGACACAGATGGAGCAGACCTAAGGCAATAGTTCCGGCAGCACCTGCAATTCCAAGCTCCCTGTTCCCTGGAATGCTCATCCGAGTGCTTGTGGCAATCTCACCTGTGAGAGTCCGTCTGAGCATCTCGTCTGTTTCTGCCCAACAACCCTCGCCTGAGGCCTGCGCTGGCCAGGGATGGGAGGAACGCCAAGTGACTGTTCCGCAGGTGATGCCTACCAGGACTGGTTTCTCATGACAACTAGTCACAAACAAAGCTCCCTGTTATGGGTTGATGTTTAGACTGGCTCCTCTCCTTGTTTCCCCCATGCAGCTGCCGGCCCCTCCCTTGGGCTGTTTTATCTAGGCTGGTGTTTTTTCCGGCTGGCTGCTGCTGCGCTTCGGTCTTGGGCTGTGTCTTGCTCTCTGCCGTCTGCTCAGCTGCATCCCCCTCCCCCTGCTGCTTTGGCCGCTTTTTCCCCTTTCCCCCCAGCTGTTTTGCCTGTGCTCCTGTTTTGGCTTGTCTTGGGTTTGCTTTGGCCTGCTCCCAGCTGCCCCTCCCCCTCTCTCCCTTCTCCCCGCTCCAGGGATTTGCACCGACTCTGGAGGACGAGGATCTGGACTTCGGGAACCACTGCTGGAGGTCGGCTCGAGAGGCTCTGCCGCCCTCCCCGGCGAGGACCTGCCGGGTTCGTCTCATCTGGGTTTGGGCTGGGGAGTGTTTCTTTTGTATTTTTGTTAATAAAATAAAAGTTTTTTCCATTTTCACCTGAAGAACAATTCTTTCTGAGATCCGTGAAGGAAGGAATTGTGAAAAAGAAAAGGGGGGGGGGGGGGCCTTTGGAGCTCTTTTTCCCCAAATTTGTCCTAAACTTGGATACTCCCACAGATGGAAGAACAATGGACTGGTTCGGTATGGGCTGCCCTGCGTGTGTTCATAACAACAAAGATGGTTTGGTGTTCCTTGAAGTGTCCTGTTTCCACCTGTTCCTCAGGGTAACAATCTCCGCATACAATAGTCCATAAATCTTCCCACCTTTTGGCCACAAGCCACTCGCTTTGGGAAAGGACTTTCTCAGAGGAGAACCCCGAGATCTCCCCAGACGGCAACAGACATCTATTCGCTGTCTCCACGAGGATTCGTCTGCCTGTCTTGGTAGCTATAATCCCGACCCCCTTTTTCTCTCTCTCTCTCTCTCTGTCCCACTATCGCATTTTGGTTGGCACTAAATAAATTGCATTTCAGTAAAAGTAAACTGGTTTTGTCCCCTGCTGTGTCTTTTGCGCTCTGAGATCCATAAAAGAACCAGTCACGACTCCCCCTCGGGTTGGGCGGTCCGTGACATTATTTGGCATAGTCAGCCATTGAATTCCCGATACTGGGGGAGTTGGGGTTTCTGTGCACTTTGTACCAGGGGAAGACCTGTGCCATTTCAGCTGCATCTGGCCTGTCAGTGCCGTAAGGACTGAACAGTGTTAGAAAGCAAGGGAGGTGGTATTGGGTTCTTCCCGCAATCTGCACACAGACCCAGGTGGATAATCAACTCCATTTCAGTTATCGGAGAATTTTTTGAAAGTATCTCAACTGAGCAAAAGATGGGACTTGTGTTTTTTGTTGTTGGCTGCTTGGTGTGGTTGAGGAGACAACCATTGTGCAACTAAAGAGATCCTCCCAGGCAGTTTTTGGTCCCCTCAGCCACCCAGGGAAGAGAGGGGGTTGTCCCCAGCGAAAGTCTGGGTGTTAAGTCTTGACCTCCCTGAAGTGGTTTTTCCCCCCTCACACATAATCATAACTCGCAGTACATTGTTATTGTTGTTGTTTAGTTGTTGTATTTGACTACTTGGGATTGCGAAGAGACAAGTGGTTTTTGTAGTTAAGTTAGTACCTCCCAAGTAGTGTGTCTCTTTGTTGCCCGATGCCCCAAACAGAACACAAACTAACAGAGTTTATGCAGTGCTTTATTCAGGGCCCAGGGAACCTGCGGACTAGCGTCCAAAGTCAGGATCCCACAGTTCCCTTTTTCCATCAGGTTTTTATACCTTTTTACAAAGTGGTCTACGTGCAGAAATACACATTCTTCAAAACAATACAGATACATAAATCTTGCAGGTATCATTCCTAAAAGTTATAAATTCTGCATGCTTGTCTACTTAGAACTATAGGCTACCCCCCTTAATCCCCCTGTATGTTTGCCCATCACCAGAACCCTTTATTTATTATTATTATACTTTAGCCTTATCTTGAAAGTTTCTAGATGTTCTATATGCTCTACTAAATCCTTTGATTATTGTTTTCACAGTTCTAAATGTTCTATATGCTCTACTAATTCTTTTCACTATTGTTTCACAAGGTAGGTTCTCAGGGCCTGTCTGAAAACTGCAGTTTTCTAAGCCTTAGCATGACTACTACTATATCTACATTAGTCCTTTTTCTCATTATTTTGGTATCAACTCCCCCCTTTTGAGCATTCTTCAGATTTTCTGCAAGGATGCTCAATTCTTCAAGTTGTGGTTTCTATGTAGAACGGTGAGTCTTCTTTTCGAGTTGGCAGGATTACTTCTTTTCGGGTCAGTGCTCTCATAACACATCGAGTATAAGTTCCTTCTCTGGCAATCATTCCTAAAAGACATCTATACATAATCATGCATACTACAATAATTAATACAATCATTATTACATATTGTACAATTGATGATATCCAACCAGAGACTTGGATTCCTAGGGAGCTAAACAGTGCTCCTACCCAATTATGTTCAGCTTCCTCCTGGACTTCATGCACTTTTGTTTCAATTTGTTCCAATTGACTTATGTCCTTTTCTACTTCTGTGACATTTGGGATATGTATGCAGCAATGATCAACCTTTCCTTGGAGGTATCCACAGACTCCATGTTCTTTTAATAAAAGCAAATCTAATGCCATTCTATTTTGGATTGTCATTCTTGTTGTTGCCTGCAATTGTAAATTTAGATCCTTAAATCCTTTCTTTGTAACTGCAGCTAGCCTCTCAGTTTGTCCTAATAATTTGTACAGCATCTCCCGGTTTCTATATGTAGAAATTGGTGCAAACAAGGATTCCAGTACCCATCCAAATTTAACTCCTGATGAGGGTTCATGCCATTCATCTTCATCTCCCTGTCCTAGTTCTTCTGCTACTTCATTTGTTTCTCTCTTTGCTCGTGACTGCATCTCTTTCTTTGTTAATTTAGACTGTTTCCAAAAAGGACATAATGTGGGAACCCCTAAGGTAATTTGTGTTACAGGCCCGTCTAACGGTAAATGTGTTGTCCATTGTCCATGTCCCATAATCCATACTAAATTTCCTGGACTCCTGATAGTTGTATCCTTACAGCTCAAAGTTTTACCCTTCTGGTCCTGCGGGAAAGCTCTTCCTGGAATTGTATGGTTAAGTTTTCTACACTCACAACCCCATTTTATAAGCATTCTGACCGGTGCCAAACTAATTTGATTCTCTGGAGTGTCACAGGTGAGAATTTGGGTGCAGTTCCAATTTTCTTTTGTGGCGCTCAAAGTTTTTGTAGAAGTGCTGGTTTGAGATACTTCTGTGTGAGTGGCATTTCTGCTTCCCGTCCATTGGACACACCAATTAACTTGTCCATTGTAACTATAATGTTCTAATATGCTGGGGCCCTATACCGTTTTCCAACTGTCCTACGAGGATTCCTGCCGGGACGAGTTCTGGCATATCATTTCATAATAGCTTTCATTTTTAGGTATTCTTTTCTTTTGCCAATGTGGTATAAAACATTCCCACTTAGCAGCATCTTCAGGTTTTACTTTTCCCCCTGCCGCTAACTGAATTCCCCAATCCCTAATTTGTCCTAACCTCCCATGGCTAATTAGACAATCCTTATAGGTTAATATTCTTAATGTTTCTCCAACCTTTTCCCATATTTCTTCAATTTCGATTTTATTTCGTAATTTTAATTCACAACTTCCATTCTTACCTCTTTTTATTAGGGGTAAATTTCCTACTGGAATCACTCCCCAAGGGATTGGTTCCCCTGCAGCTTGTGGCAGAGGTAAACATGCCGTTATTTTTGATACGTTTTGTATTTGTCCAAAATCTCGAATTAACCCTACTACTAAATTTTGTTGTTCCTGGTTTCTCTGTAATGCCAGGCTTGTATCTCTCAATCCATTCCACATATCTACCCGTGCACTGACTGGTATTACCTGCACCGAGTACCCCCTTCGGGTTTTATTTTCCTTTAAAATACTTACATTTATGTCCCCATAATCAAAGCTTTCTCTAATACACACAATGCATGAGAATTGTCCTACCTGATCAGCTTGCATATGAGATATTGTCAATGTGGTGTTACCTCTTTGCTGTTCCATATTCCAAAATGTCACGATTCCTTCTGTAAATACTTCGTCTGTGGTGATTTGTCTCCAGGCTACCTTTACTTCTTTTAATCCAGCTCTCTGGTTGTCAGAAAACAGACAGGTTAAATTTATTCCCGCACCTTCTGGCACCATTACATCTGGCTCCGGAACTGTAATTTTAACAAATGCTTCTCCCACCTGCATTATACAGACTAATGTTAAAAGAACTAAGTCTTTGCCCTGAACACCAGCTTTGTTGCAGACAGAGGCTGTACTTCCCATCTTGACGGGACCTTCTTGATTCGAGTGTAGTGAATCCAGTTTTCGATCCCTTGGACTTTCACTGCCGTGTAGGTAGTCATGATCACTTGGTGAGGACCGCCCCATACTTCTTTCAAGGGTTCTGTATTCCAGTTCTTTACATATACTTGATCTCCTGGCTGGATGTCATGGACAGGATTTTCCAAGGGCAGAGTCCGGTTCCACTGCAATGCTCCCCGCAGCGCTGTAAGGACTTTATTTAAAGACAAAATGTAACTCAACAATACTTGATCTCCTACTAAGTGAGGGTCCCCTTTGTAAGTTGCAGCATGATATAGCTTGCCATACAAAATTTCGTATGGACTTACTCCTATCTTTTCTCTGGGTTTAATCCTGATTCTTAGCAAGGCTAGAGGTAGTGCCTGAGGCCACTGTATCTTTGCTTCCTGACAAATTTTCTTAATCTGCCCTTTTAATGTCTGATTCATCCGTTCTACCTGGCCACTAGATTGTGGTCTCCAGGGCGTATGGAGATCCCAAGCTATCCCTAATACTCTGGCTACCTCTTGGACTACTCCAGCTACAAAGTGAGGTCCCCTATCTGAGGACATTCCTAATGGGATCCCAAATCTAGGAATGATTTCTCGTAGTAAGGTTTTAATTACTTCCTTTGCCTGGTTAGTCCTGCACGGGAAAGCTTCCGGCCACCCTGAAAAGGTACACACATACACCAGTAAATAACGGTACCCTTGTGCTTTTGGTAGCTCTGAGAAATCTATTTGCCAATAGTCTCCTGG
Organism: Erithacus rubecula; assembly: GCF_903797595.1. Lineage (NCBI taxonomy): Eukaryota > Metazoa > Chordata > Aves > Passeriformes > Muscicapidae > Erithacus > Erithacus rubecula. The sequence goes on along the minus strand of NW_027636106.1, from coordinate 190,040 downwards.
TTGCGGCCCTACTTGTAACTTTCCTAGTTGTATTTGCCTTCGTGTCACTGGGTTATTTTTAATACAGACAGGACACGTGGCGTTAATCCGTTTTGCCATTGTTAACATCTGGTTGGAAATCACCTCATGTTTTAAAAATTGTACCAATGCGTCTGCTCCCCAATGGCACTTGTTATGTTCGATTTCTAAAATTGTTTTCATTACTTTTGTTGGCAGTACAACCTGACCTACAGCTGTGACATACCATCCTTTTTCATTCTTCTGGGCCTGGAGAAATTGAGCAAGCTTCTCATCTTCATGTGTATACCATGGTTTCTGCTCAAGAAAAGAAGTTGCAGGGTTAATTCGCACTGGCAATAAAGCTAATTGTGTCCATACCTCTCGGGCAACCTGTTTGGCAACTCTGTCAGCCAACTGGTTTCCTTGGAACGCTTTTCCCTCTTCCTTTTGATGTCCTTTTACATGCATCACTGCCACTGCCTGAGGTTTATGCACTGCTTCCAATAGTGCTAATATTTGTTCTTTGTGCTTAATTTCTGATCCTTGAGAATTCAACAGTCCTCTTTCTTTCCATAGTGCTCCGTGTACATGTATTACTCCAAAGGCGTATTTTGAATCAGTCCAAATGTTTACTCTTTTCCCTTGACTCAATTCTAAGGCTCTCACCAGAGCATGTATCTCGGCTTTCTGGGCTGAAGTTCCCGGGGTTAAAGCTTGAGCTTCTATTATTTGTGTCAAAGTCACTACTGCATATCCCGCATACCTGGTTCCGTTTTCCACAAAGTTGGATCCATCTGTAAACAGTTCCCATTCCGGATTCTCCAAAGGCTCGTCTTTCAGGTCCTTCCGGCTGGCATACACCTGTTCAATGATTTCTACGCAGTCATGTGTCAGTTCACCTCCTTCTTCCTGGCTGCTGCTCCTAAGAAATTCTGCTGGGTTGAGATGATTAGTTATTTTTAATTCAATGTCATCTTGTTCTCGGAGAAGTGCCTGGTATTGTAACAGGAGGCTTGACGAGAGCCAATGCCCCACTTTTTGTTCCAACACTGCAATGACCATGTGGGGAACAAATACTTCCATCCTTTTCCCCAGAGTCAATTTTCTGGCTTCCCGAATTAGAAGCACTGTTGCTGCCACAGCTCTAAGACAACCAGGCCATCCGGCGCTTACAGTGTCTAGCTGCTTTGAGAAGTACCCCACCGGGCGTTTCCATGAGCCCAGTTTTTGGGTGAGCACTCCTATTGCCAGTCTCTGTCTCTCATTTACGTATAGTTGAAAAGGTTTTGTAAGATCTGGCAATCCTAGTGCTGGGGCTTCCTTTAAGGCTTGTTTCAAACTCTGGAATGCCTTTTCTTGAGTTTGTCCCCACTGAAACACAGGGCTTTTGGCTGCCTCATACAGGGGTTTTGCTTTTAGTCCAAATTCCAGGATCCACAAGCGGCACCACACTACCATGCCCAAAAAGGATCTTAACTCTTGTGGATTTCGTGGTGTGGGTACGGTGCAAATTGCTTGTATTCGATTAACTCCCAACTTTCACATCCCTTGTGAAATTTCGCAGCCTAGGTAAATTACTTGGGCTCTTACCTGCTGAGCTTTTTCTTTCGATACTCGGTATCCAGCTTGTCCCAGCATATTAAGTAATCCAATAGTGAGTCTGAGGCAAACATCCTTTTCTGTGGAGGCTATAAAGATGTCATCAACATATTGTAGGAGAACATATAAGAAAGGTGATTCTTTTACCTGAGTCGTCTTCCATTCTTCTAACTCTCGAGCCAATTGATTTCCAAAAATAGTTGGTGAGTTTTTTGAATCCTTGTGGTAGACGCGTCCAGGTGAGCTGCTTTTTGCGTCCCGTGTCTGGGTTCTCCCACCAAAGGCAAAGTATCTCCTACTTTCAAGTGCCAAGGGGATACAGAAAAATGCATCTTTCAAATCAATCACTGTGAACCACTTAAACCTTTCCGACACAGCTGTCAACAATGTATACGGATTAGCTACTACTGGGTGTATATCTTTAGTGATGTTATTAATTGCTCTTAAATCTTGAACTAATCTATACTTACCATTTGGCTTTCTGACTGGGAATATCGGAGTATTGAATTCTGACTCACATTCCTGTAAAATTCCCAAGCTAAGAAATTGTTCAATCATGGGTGCTATTCCTATTCGTGCTTCTAATTTCAAAGGATATTGTCTTACCCTTACTGGGGAGGCTCCTTCCATTAGTTCTATTACAACCGGTTGTGCTGCTTTTGATTTTCCAGGTACTCCTGTTTCCCATATCCATGGTACTACAGCTTGTTCTATTTCTTGTGGTATTTCTGCTGCTTCAACTTCTTTTACTACAAACAACTTAGCAATATTCTCCTCAGGAAATTCCAATCTTACTCTACCTTTTTCAAATATTATCTTTGCCTCTAACATTGACAATAGATCCCTCCCAAATATCGATTCTGGGCTATTTGGCATATATAAAAATTGATGATCAAATTCTTTCCCCCCAAATTTTATATCTAATGGCCACAAAAATGTTCGTTCCTCAACTTGTCCCGTAACCCCCACTACTTGGATAGTAGAATCACTCAAAGGTCCTATCTTAGTGTTAACAGCTGAATATGATGCCCCCGTATCTACTCTAAATTCTAACAGTTCCCCATCTACTTTCATTATTACCTTTAAATCCTGGTCTAGTCAGCTCTGATTTTGGTAATTCCCCATCATAAGGGCTTGGGCAACACCTTGTGGATTTCCCTGGAAAGCACCTGTATTATTCATCAATCCCTGATTTCTATTCCCACTTGCTATAATTCCTCCCCCAAAACCCATTCCTTGGTTGAGAGGACACTCATTTTTCCAATGTCCTCTATTTTTACATAGAGCACATTGATCTATCCCTAGCTGCATTCTCCCTCTTCCCATATTCAATTGACCCATAAGTCCTCCCGCACCCATTGGCATTCTCCCCTTTGCCATTCCTCTTCCCCCTCCTCGTCCACGTCCACGACTCCCCCCTCTCATATTATTTCCAGCCGCTTGCTGTAACACCGCCAACATAGTAGCCTGTTGTTTCCTGGCCGTTTCTTTTTCCCTATTATTATATACCTTCCACGCAACTTCTAACAGTTTATCTAAATTCCGAGTATCTTCTCCCTCCAATTTCTGTAATTTCTTTCTAATATCTTTTTGAGACTGCCCCATAAAGATTAATGCTAGCTGTAATTTTCCCGATTCTCCTTCAACTTCTAAATTAGTGTATCTACGAGCTGTCTCCTTAAGCCGCTCTAAAAAGGTTGACGGAGACTCATTCTTTTCCTGCCTGACCGAATAAAACTTAGACCAATTCAAAGTTTTTGGTATTCCATTCCGTATTCCTTCTGTTAACAAATCCTGATAAGCTTTAAGTCTCCGAGACCCGCCCGTCGAGTTGGGATCCCACTCCGGATCTTCCCTAGGTACTAAATCATTTACTGTACCATCCACAAGCCGCAACCTAATCATTTCTCGTGCTTTCTCTGTCATAGCTTTAAACACCATTTCCTTTTCAGTAGAATCCATTATTGTGTCTAACAAAACTTGTAAATCCTTCCAATCTGGGTTCTGAGTCTTAATTACCATTTTTACCACCCGCGCAGTTTATTCAGGATCCTCCCGATACGCCCCCGCTGATTGTTTCCAAATTAGTAAATCATTCGGAGAGAAGGGAACTTTCACTATGACCCGTTCCCCCTGCGGCCCGACAGCTTCACGGAGCGGAACCTTTAAATGAGCACCTTCTTCCTTTTTCTTCCTTTCCACCTCCCACCGCCCTCTCCGAGTTCTTTCACATAAGGGGGTCCGTGGTATATCAGTGGTTTCTATTTTTGCTTCCCGATCCTCCCTTTCTACCTCTGGCATACTTTCTCCACGTTCCTCCATCGGAGGGGCACTAGGGGCTATCGGCAAAGAAACATCCTCCTCAGGTTCCGAAAACCTAACCGAGCATTCCTTCTCTTTCTGCCAACCCTTACATCCGTCACAATTCTGCTTTAATGTTTTCAAAACCATGATCCCACACTCCTTTTGCCACTCCGGTTTATCTTTCAAATAATAAAAGAGGTCTAGATACGGTATTTCATCCCATTTTTCATTACTTTGCAGAAAATGCATCAAAGGTGTAATAATGTCAGGATTCAGTGTACCATTTCTAGGCCATTGCATACCATCGGGTTCATATAAAGGCCATACATGATTACAGAAATCAATCAATTTCATTTTACTTAGTTCTTGACCAAAATTCCCCACATTCCAATGTTGTAATAAGCAGCCCAAAGGCGAATTGTCCGGGATTTCTATCCCAGAACTTGCCATAGTTCTAAACGTTTTTAAAGACATCATTTCACCTCTCTCTTTTTTTTTTTTTTTTTTTTTTATACAATATACACCACACACAACACTCACACCCTTGCCACACTATACACCACACACAACACTCACACCCTTTTCCACCAATCCACCAATCTTGCCTTTCTCGTCGCCGTGACTGGCAAGTGCTGAACCTGCGCAGTCACTGCCGCGTCTGACGGTCAGCGCCTAGGCTTTTCCACAACCTTAAAGACGTCTGTGACCCCCATGCGGAATCGCCGTTCCGACTTAATCGGCAGGCCCCCCTTCCCCTCAATAAAAGAATAAAGCACCTTCGGGCTTACCTCCAGGTCGTCCGTCAGGCGCGGGGTAGGGCACGGGTTGATGTTCTCCCCAGAAATCACCTGGTGCCGGCGTGGAGTGGATCAGCCCACGAACCGCCCCAGCCACCTCCGGAGTCCCATCTGGGTCACCAGAAAACTGTTGCCCGATGCCCCAAACAGAACACTAACAGAGTTAGTTTATGCGGTGCTTTATACAGGGCCCGGGGAACCTGCGGACTAGCGTCCAAAGTCAGGATCCCACAGTTCCCTTTTTCCATCAGGTTTTTATACCTTTTTTACAAAGTAGTCTACGTGCAGAAATACACATTCTTCAAAACAATACAGATACATAAATCTTGCAGGTATCATTCCTAAAAGTTATAAATTCTGCATGCTTGTCTACTCAGAACTATAGGCTACCCCCCTTAATCCCCCTTGCATGTTTGCCCATCACCAGAACCCTTTATTTATTATTATTATACTTTAGCCTTATCTTGAAAGTTTCTAGATGTTCTATATGCTCTACTAAATCCTTTGATTATTGTTTTCACAGTTCTAAATGTTCTATATGCTCTACTAATTCTTTTCACTATTGTTTCACAAGGTAGGTTCTCAGGGCCTGTCTGAAAACTGCAGTTTTCTAAGCCTTAGCATGACTACTACTATATCTACATTAGTCCTTTTTCTCATTATTTTGGTATCATCTTCACCCACTCCAGGGAAGAGAAGGGATTCACAGTTTCAGCTGTGCTTTTTGTGTAACTTGAAGTGTGTCTCCCTGAGAGTGGTTTTAGTCCCTTCATAAAAATGTCTGAAAATGATAAAGCTGCATTTTACGCTTTACTAGCTAAGTATAATGCCAGACCCTCCCAAGGGGGGAAGACTGGGCACACAGTAATTGGTTTAATTTAGAAAATGTGATTGATCGGATACATTCTTTGCAACATGAAACAAAATTCAAACTGAGCAAGAAAAATAAAACCACACTTTGCTCAGTTCTAGGCGCTTGTCTTTCAGCTGCTGTAGAATCTCGTTTCAAACGAGTGAGTGAGGAAAATGCAGTGATAGACTCCTTGCAAAACCTGGTGAAAGCTTTACAAAAAACTGTTACAGGAGGAAAGAAATGAGGTAAAAACACTGAAAAACCAACTAGAGTAGAAAACAAATCAGGTAGAAACTCTACAAAACCAACTAGAACAGATAAGAAATCACAACTATTTGCTACAACTATCACATGCCTCACAACATGCAGATACACCTAATGAAACAGAAGAAAAGGAAACATATCACATAAAGCAGATATACCCACAGAGAGAATTAGTACATGTACAAAATAGTGGGGGAAATTGCTGCTCTAAAATGTGACCTCTCATTAAAACGAAATATAGATACCTGAACGACGAGGATTTTGACCCCCACATAACCTTCAAAGAAATACCATACACTGCTACTGAATTGGCCAGATTAAAGAAAGAATACTCACGTCTCCCCCAAGAATCTGAGACCAAGTATGTTTTTAGAGTTTTACTCACTGGAGGAGATCAAATTAAATTAAGTGAACAAGAAGCCAGTGGGTACTGGGGCCTTGAAGCTCTCTTAACAATGGGTGACAAATTTAACTTATGGTCCCTAACTCAGCATGCTGTTTTTTGGGCAGAGGGGCTTAACCCTTTGGAAAGGGGAGACCTTGTAGCTTTAGTTGGTACCCCAGACCAATTCCTAGAAAAGATTCAAAAAGCTGCCTGCTTGCAAATTATACATGAAATAAAATTCACCGCTGGCCATAAATCACCTATGCAATTACCTGTAAATGTAAAACAATACCCTCTTCTCTTTAGTGCCAAAGAAGAGATCAAACCGGTTATACAGGACTGGCAAAACTCCCTTGTATGGACAATCCAAAAAGCCAAACCTGACACTGTAGCTATGTACCAATACAGAGATGATGTATTGATAGGAGGAGAAGAAAAAGAAGAGGTGAGGGATGTGCAACAGAAAATAATTTCACACCTAGAAAGCCTTGGTTTGAAGATTCCTTCAGGGAAAATTCAAAAAGCTTCTCAGGAAGTGAAGTTTTTGAAGACAGCCACTACTGGGACTGCCCCCCCCGACGGGGTGACCCAGAAATCCTCATTAACAGAAGGAACTGTAAAATATCTGGCAATAACAGAAACAGAACTTGGGCAACAGCGATGAAAAACCTGCCTCAGTAATTAAAGCAGCCTTTACTTTCTCCCCCAAACAATCTTTGTTCACTAATTCTTCATTCACTAATGCTTCTGCTGAACAAATTATTGCTGGGGGACAGGGTGGCTCTTGGGCTGGGGCACTGATGGTTATTTGGGGTGTTTTCCAGCTTGAAGTGTGGAGTGCCTCCTTTGTCTGCAACTACACTGACTCTTATGCTGTGTTTAAAGAAGGTACAGAGTGGCTTCCTTCTTGGCAGCAAAATGATTGGGAAGTTAAAAGAATTTCCATCTGCATTGTATGAGGGATAGTTCCATCATTTTGAACTCCTGCCTCTTTGTGGCAGATTCTGTTGTGTTTACTTTTCACAGAATAAGGCCATGGAACGTGAAGATTATTGCTGAATCCCTCATCGAACCTGTATACAGTTACAGCACAGGACCTTACAGCTCTGATTTATTTTGTGAAAATTCAAAATCAAAATTGAACTGTTGTACAATTTTCCCATAAAATTATGTGTGGGAAAAACAATACAAAATATACAAAGGAACTCAATATTAATGTTGTAATACCTACTACGCAACCACCGGTTATACTGAGCCTGAAAATTTTTGAAATTGGATCCTATGTAATTAAGAAAACTGGCCAATAGCAAATATTGTTTAATTCGGCATGGTCTTTTAAACAAGTCACATTGCCAATGCAAAACAATGTCTCAGTAATTCAGCCAGCTTGTTCACCTTTTCTTGGGGTGGACAGACAACCTGGTTGCAAAACCAGGAGGATTCCTTCCAAAAACGCATGGCAAAAGACATAACCGGTGCTGTGGGAACAGGATTGGGAATTTTAAATAGCATTGATTCAGAGGTATTAATGAACAAATTGGTTGTCACCACCAGAGACCTGACCAAACTGAAACAACCTCTGCAGTCCTCTTTAACAGCCCTGGGGATGCAACAGTGGTTATTATCAAACATTTTACCAAATTGGGAAAAGGCAAATACAAGTGATCACAAATTGATAATTGATGCTCTTGGTACTGCTCAAAACAACATCTCCTTAGCCCTCAGCTGTATCCAGACACAGCTTTGGATGCAAACAGTTGTTGCCTCAATTATAAGGGAAGGGGAAGAAGGCATCTTCCCTACTGAAATCCAGACAATAATTTGTACAATGCTAATGATTTTGAAAGGAAGTTTCAGTCCTGGTGGAATGTGGTAAACTTTACCTACAACCCCAGTACAAACACAGCCACAGCCTTTGTGCTGACAATACACAATGCTTCAGTGCATTTGATATACCCCATCATTGCATTAGGATTGAATCACGATGGAACTATTCTCTATCCTTTCGAGCATAGAGAATGGGCCAGTCAAATTGGTGAGAAATGGCAAACTGTTAATTTGGAATCTTGTGTTGTTCGGGAGCAACAGGGTTTCATTTGTGAAAGCAATGCCATTGTGGCCCAAGATATCTGTTTAGACACAGAACAAAACATCTGTCATTTTGAAATACACCTTGATGAGACTCCTGCAACACTGCTGGTGTACATAGGAAATGGATGTGTGTGTGTAAGAACTGCTTGCAACTTAGTGTTTGTAGAAAATGTAACAGTGGACCTAAAAAATCATTTAAATTTTTGTGTTTGTAATTTTACCACGATCATGGGCTGTGACTTTTCCTATACTGCTCCGTTTATGTCTTATCACCCTTTGCAATCCAATTTTACACTGATTCATCAGTTAGTGCCTGCTCCCATCAGGATGAACCTCACTTTGATTAAACAATTGTTGCTTCACCAGGACTTAATTGGGATCTTGGGAAAGATCAAGAAAAATGGGCAGAAGACCCTGGTGACAGTCCATCACGATGTGAAAGAAATACATCGGGTTTTAGAAAGGGTAAAAGGGGATGCTGAACTCAGGTGGTGGGATACTCTTTTTGGGTGGTCACCTACTGCTACCGGCATACTAAACAAATTGTGTCATCCCATTGTTGTGCTTTTGATTTTGGTTTTTATCGGTTTTGTTTTGTCAGTCATTCTATACATCCTGAATTGGAGAATGGTGAAACGGCTGACACAATTGGCATCAACAATGGAAGCACATAATTTGATCACTACTCCATCTGCTAAAGATACCCCTAAAGTTATTGACACCAGACAAATTACAAGAGCAGTAAAAGTCAGGCCTTTAATAGCAAACTGATTAGAATTGTTTGCTGCTTGTTATGATTGGTATGATTAGTTTTACTAATGTTAAGCTTTTGATAGAAAATGGTTTTGGAAAATAATTGCTTTAATCATAAAAACATATTATAATGGATATTGATTTGTTTTAATTCTAATTGTTTGAATTTTAATTGTTTGGATGTTATTTCATTGATTTGCTTCAATTTTAATTGTTTGAATTTTGATTGTTTGGATGTTATTTTATTGATTTGTTTAATTTTAATTGTTTGAATTTTAATTGTTTGGATGTTATTTTATTGATTTGTTTTCATTGTTTGAAAGTTATATATGATTGTGATTTGTTTCAACAATTGTTTCAATCAATTTTGTTGTGATTATTTTGCTTTATTATTTTTCTGTTTATTTTCCTTCCTTCTCCTTTTCCCTTTTCCTTCTTATCTCCGTTTTTTTTGTTTTCCCTGTCCCTGTTCTCGGGATGTGCTACCAATGACAGGACCTGAAGATGCTACAACGTCACAACATCATGCTGATGGAGTTTCTCAGCGACGCTAGTTGGTCATGGGGTGATGTGAGAGTCCGTCCGAGCCTCTCGTCTGTTTTTGCCCAATGACCCTCGCCTGAGGCCTGCACTGCCCAGGGATGGGAGGAACGCCAAGTGACTGTTCCGCAGGTGATGCCTACCAGGACTGGTTTCTCATGACAACTAGTCACGGGGCGTTTACTCAACAAAGCTCCCACAGATGGAAGAACAATGGACTGGTCAGTATGGGCTGCCCTGCGTGTGTTCATAACAACAAAGATTATTTGCTGTGCCTTGAAGTGTCCTGTTTCCACCTGTTCCTCGGGGTAACGAGCTCCACATCCATAAATCTTCCCACCTTTTGGCCAGAAGCCACTCGCTTTGGGAAAGAACAATAAAAGTGACTTTCTCAGAGGAGACCCCCGAGATCTCCCCAGACGGCAACAGACATCTATTGGCTGGTTCCACGAGGATTCGTCTGCCCATCTTGGTAGCTATAATCCCGACCCCCCTTTCTCTCTCTCTCTCTCTCTCTCTCTGTCCCACTATCGCATTTTGGTTGGCACTAAATAAAGTGCATTTCAGTAAAAGTAAACTGGTTTTGTCCCCTGCTATCTTTTGCGCTCTGAGATCCATAAAAGAACCAGTCCCGACTCCCCCTCGGGTTGGGTGGACCGTGACAGGGGTTAGTGCTAGGAGTGGGTGTTAGGGTTATGGAGGCGCGGTCTAGGGGCAGGGGAGGGGTCTGCAGGTGGGTGTTAAGGTTATGAGTGGCGTGGTTTAGGTTTAGGGGTCTGGGCTAGTTGTTGTTCTTGTTAGGGTTATCGGGGCATGGTCTAGGGTTAGGGTTCTGTGCTAGGGGTGGGTGTTAAGGTTATGGAAGCGTGGTCTAAGGTTAGGGGAGGGGTATGGGGGGGTGCGCTAGGGTTATAGGGGATACGGTCTAGGGTTGAGTCTCTATGCTAGAAGTGGGTGTTAGGGTTTTGGGGGCGTGGTCAAGGGTTGAGGGCCTGGGGGTGGGTGTTAGGTCTATGCGGGGCATGGTCTAGGGTTAGTGGTCTCTGCTAGGAGTGGGTGTCAGGGTTATGAGGGCATGGTCTAGGGTTAGGGGTCTGTGGTAAGGGTGGCTGTTAGGGTTATGGAGGCGTGGTCTAGGGTTAAGGGAGAGGTCTGGGGATGGGTGTTAGCGTTATGGGGGGCGTGGTTTTGGGTTAGGGGTCTGTGGTAGGGGTGGCTGTTAGGGTTATGGAGGCGTGGTCTAGGGTTTTGGGAGTGTGCTAGGGATGGGTTCTAGGGTTAGCGGAGTGTGCTAGTGCTGAGTGCTTGGGTTTGGGGAGTGTGCTAGCAATGCAACCCTTACTTTAACGCTAACTGAACCCTAATCCCAAATCCCAAACTTAACCCCTAAACCCCAAACCCCAACCCCAACCTGAACTTTAACCCATATTATCACTACAGGCTACTTATAATTTCATCCCTAATATAAGTTGAATAGCATCCCGTCCTGTTCTTCAATGGATACTCATTTTCATCGCTGGTACACATCCGGTCACAGCCCCCTGGTTCTGATACCCAGTCTGCTGAATGCTTCACATCTTCAAAATGAAATGAAAACCTAAATGATGAGGTAAGCTTAGAGAAGAAAGTCAGGCTGTAGCTCAGACTTTGAATGCCAACCAGCCTTGTCACTATACTCCTATGACCTCCTGCATTCATAGTGAATTTATATCGTATTTCCCTGCCTCTGCAAAAAGATTATTTGTCTAAGTCACTGTCCAAGTTTAGGACAAATTTTGGGAAAAAAGAGCTTCAAAGGGCCCCCCCCCCTTTTCTTTTACAATTCCTTCCTTCACCAAACTCAGAAAGAATTGTTCTTCAGGGGAAAATGGAAAAAACTTTTTTTATTAACAAAAATACAAAAGAAACACCCCCCAGCCCAAACCCAGATGAGACGAACCCGGCCGGTCCTTGCCGGGGAGGGCGGCAGAACCTCCCGAGCCGACCTCCAGCAGTGGTTCCCGAAGTCCAGATCCTCGTCCTCCGGAGTCAGTGCAAATCCCTGGAGTGGGAAGAAGGGAGAGAGGGGGAGGGGCAGCTGGGAGCAGGCCCAAAGCAAGCCAAGACAAGCTAAAGCGAGCCCAAGACAAACCAAAGCGAGCACAAGACAAGCCAAAACAGGGGCGCAGGCAAAACAGCTGGGGGGAAAGGGGAAAAGCATCCAAAGCAGCCGGGGGGAGGGGGGGGGTGTGCAGCTGAGCGGACGGCAGAGACCAAGACAGCCCAAGAACCGAGGCACAGCCGCAGCCAGCCAGAAAAAACACCAGCCTAGATAAAACAGCCCGAGGGAGGCACCGGCAGCTGCATGGGGGAAGCAAGCAGAGGAGCCAGTCAAAACATCAACCCATAACATTCCACCCCTTATCCCATATCATGATCATTGGCACACGATTGGGATACACACTCACTAAACACAATATGAAAACTTCCTCTGACTTGCTCAAACCTTCAACACTTACATATTTCCCCTTCAACACTTACATATTTCCTTCTATTCATTAAATCTAGCATACAATGGTGGCAACACTCAACAATAACATTTGTGCATTTGTGTATAATTCATCCTATAGTCAGTTCTCCCTGAGGTACACAGTGAGTTGTTCCATCTTCCTGCATTATCCACCAAGTACATCCTGGTCCTTGAGCAAAGGCAATCCCACAAATGGGTTTGCCTGTACTCTAGGCAGGATGAATCCATACTGTCTTCCCTAGCAACCCTCTGACATGGGCCACTGGGACTTTGTCTCCATCTATTACATTAAGGCCCTCAGACTGAGCAGGACCTGCTCAATTGGTGGAACGTCGAGTGTTGACTAACCAAGTGGCTTTTGCCAGGTGCTGCTCCCAGTTCTTGAGAGATCCCCCACCCAATGCCTTCAAGGTGGTCTTCAACGATCCAGTGTACCTCTCCACTTTACCTGCAGCTGGTGCATGGTAAGAGATATGGTACACCCACTCAATACCATGTTCCCTAGCCCAGGTGTTGACAACGTTATTCTTAAAATGAGTCCCATTGTCTGACTCGATCCTCTCAGGGGTACCATGCCTCCAAAGGACCTGTTTTTTCAGGTCCAGGATGGTGTTGCGGGCAGTAGCATGGGACACAGGGTAGGTTTCCAACCATCCAGTGGTGGCGTCCACCATGGTCAGCACGTAGCGCTTGCCTTGGCGGGTCTGAGGCAGTGTGATGTAGTCAATCTGCCAGGCCTCCCCATACTTGTACTTGGACCACCGTCCACCATACCAGAGGGGCTTCACCTGCTTGGCCTGTTTGATGGCAGCGCAAGTGTCACATTCATGGATAACTTGAGTAATGCTGTCCATGGTTAGATCCACCCCTCGGTCTCGTGCCCACTTATAGGTGGCATCCCTACCCTGATGGCCTGAGGCATCATGGGCCCATCAAGCCAGGAACAACTCTCCCTTATGTTCCCAATCCAAATCTATTTCCAACCCCCCTATCTTTGCAGCCTGATCTACTTGCTGGTTGTTTCGCTGTTCTTCATTAGCTCTGCTTCTGGGGACATGGGCATCTACATGGCGAACCTTGACAAGCAGTTTTTCTACCCGATTGGCAATGTCTTTCCACTCGTCAGCAGCCCAAATTGGTCTTCCTCTATGCTGCCAGTTCACCTCTTTCCATTTCTTCAGCCACTCCCACAGAGTGTTGGCTACCATCCAGGAATCAGTATACAAATAGAGCTTTGGCCACCTTTCTCTTTCGGAGATATTTAAGGCCAGTTGGACAGCTTTAAGTTCAGCAAATTGACTAGATCCTCCTTCTCCTTCAGTAGCCTCTGCAACCTGTCATGTAGGGCTCCATACAGCTGCTTTCCATCTCCGATTCGTCCCTACGACGCAACAGGAGCCATCAGTGAACAAAGCATAGCATGCTTCCTCTGCTGGCAACTGGTTGTAGGGTGGAGCTTCTTCAGCCCGTATCACTGGTTCTTGTTCCTCATCTGCAACACCAAAACTTTCACCTTCTGGCCAGTTTGTAATTATTTCCAAAATCCCAGGGCGATTTAGTTTTCCACTTCGGGCATGCTGAGTGATAAGGGCAATCCACTTGCTCCACGTGACACTGGTGGCATGATAGGTGGAGGGAACCTTTTTGCTGAACATCCACCACAGCACTGGCAGTCGGGGTGCCAGGAGAAGCTGTGCTTCCGTACCAATCACTTCTGAAGCAGCTTGGACTCCCTCATAGGCAGCCAGGATTTCCTTCTCTGTAGGAGTGTAATTACCTTCGGACCCTCTGTAACTTCTGCTCCAAAATCCCAGGGGTCGGCCTCGGGTCTCGTCCGGCACCTTCTGCCACAGGCTCCAAGACAAACCATGGCTCCCAGCTGCTGAGTAAAGTACGTTCTTCACATCTGGTCCCCTCCTGACTGGGCCAAGAGCTACTGCATGAGCAATTTCCTGTTTAATCTGGGCAAAGGCTTGCTGCTGTTCAGGGCCCCAATGGAAATCGTTCTTCTTGCGAGTGACCTGGTAGAGAGGGCTCACAATCTGACTGTATTCATGGATATGCAATCTCCACAAGCCTATGGCACCTAGGAAAGCTTGTGTCTCCTTCTTGTTAGTAGGTGGGGACATAGCTGTAATCTTGTTAATAACATCAGTAGGAATCTGATGCCGTCCATCTTGCCACTTCACTCCCAGGAACTGAATCTCTCCAGCAGGTCCTTTAACTTTACTCTTCTTGATGGCGAAGCCGGCTTCCAGGAGAATTTGGATAATTTTTTCTCCTTTCTCAAACACTTCTGCTGCTGTGTTTCCCCATACAATGATATCATCAATATATTGTAGATGTTCCGGAGCTTCACCCTTTTCCAGTGCAGCCTGGATCAGTCCGTGGCAGATGGTGGGGCTGTGCTTCCACCCCTGGGGCAGTCGGTTCCAGGTGTACTGCAAGCCCCTCCAGGTGAAAGCAAACTGAGGCCTGCACTCTGATGCCAAAGGAATGGAGAAAAATGCATTTGCTATGTCAATGGTGGCATACCACCTTGCTGCCTTGGACTCCAGCTCGTACTGGAGTTCCAGCATGTCCGATACGGCAGCGCTCAGCGGTGGAGTCACTTCATTCAATGTCCAATAGTCCACAGTCAGTCTCCATTCTTCATCAGATTTACGCACAAGCCAAATGGGGCTGTTGAAGGGTGAGTGGGTTTTGCTGACCACCCCTTGGCTCTCCAGCTCTCGGATCATCTTATGAATAGGAATCACAGCATCTCGCATTGTCCGGTACTGCCGGCGGTGTACTATTGAAGTGGCAATTGGTACTCGTTGTTCTTCTCCCTGCAGAAGTCCTACTGTAATTGGATTCTCAGATAGTCCAGGCAAGGTGTTCAATTGCCGGATGCGCTCTGCCATCACAGTTGTGATTCCAAATGCCCATCTTAGTCCTTTTGGGTCCTTAAAATATCCACTCCGTAGGTAATCTATGCCCAAAATTCATGGGGCCTCTGGACCAGTCGCAATAAGATGTTTCTTCCGATCCTTTCCAGTTAAACTCACTTCCGCTTCCACCAGGGTGAAGTTTTGCGATCCTCCTGTCACACCAGCAATTGAAACAGATTCTGCTCCCACGTGTCTTGATGGAACTATTGTACACTGTGCACCTGTGTCCACTAAAGCTTTATATTTCCGTGTTTTCAAAGTGCCAGGCCATCAAATCCACACGGTCAAAAAAACACGGTTCTCCCTTGCCTCACCCTGGCTAGAGGCAGGGCCCCTCTAAGCCTGTTTCTCCTTCTTTTCTGGGGCATACATCTTAGAGTTTCCCTCAAGAGGGTCAGACATGTCATTATCAGTATCACGTTTGGCACTTTGGCTGCAAGAAACATGAGCGGCTCTCCTTTTGGTGGAACTTCCTCTTTCAATCTTTCCTTCCTTCAAATCCCGCACTCATTGTGCCAGAGCAGCCGTAGGCTTCCCATCCCATCTTTTCATGTTCTCTCCAGAATCCCACAAGAAAAACCACAACTCAGCTCGGGGAGTGTACCTCCTCTCCCAACTGGGGGAACGTCTGCGTTGGGTACCAGGGTTTCTAATCTGTACAGCTGAGATTTGGAGGAGGTCCTCCTTAATCTCCTCCCTGAGTTTCCAATGATTCTCTTGTATCTTATCTTCTAAGTCTCGCAAGCGTGTTTCCACAGCTGCAATCCTAGCATGAGTCGGGCCATGTACTGCATCCGCATATGCACGAAGCTTCTTTGCCATATCGAGTACTGTCTCATACACCTCATCTCTCTTCATTATCGCTAGGGCAGACGCATACTCAGGTGGCCCAAGCTGCACAAGTTTTCTCCACATCACCGGTGTGCATGGTACCAGGTCTGGATTTCTAGTTGTTACGTCATCCGAAAAAATAATTTCTGCTACTTCCATTTCCCTGAGGCGTTGGACCCCCTGCTCTATGGTTTTCCATCGGGTCTGCTGCATATACAAATCATCTGCACACAGATATCTTTGTGCCACGCTATCCAGGACCCGTGCCCAGAGGCTTTGAGGGTTAGCCCCCCTCATCATGCCTTGGTCGATAACAGGATCATGGGACAGAGACCCCAAATGTCTCGCTTCAGAGCCATCCAAAACTGTGGCCTCACCTGCCGCATCCCAGAGACGAACTAGCCAGCTGATTATAGATTCATCAGGTCTCCGGGTGTAATCTTTTCTTAATCCACGAAGATCCTTCAGGGTAAAGGACTCATTATTGGTCTCTGCTCTCCCACCAGTTGTTTTGACTCCTATTTTTGCATCAGGAGGTGTCGAGGGTCCCTCTCCAGCATCATCATCATCATCATCATCCACCAGCCGATCAGTCTTCTTGGTGCGTTTCCCACTTCTTATACTGGTAGCCACAGCCATTGGTTGGGACTTATTATCCAGTTTAGTTGCTGGGTTTCGGCCTAGGGGGTTGGCAGCAACCTGAGTAACTGGGATAGAAGATAATTTATCTCCCTGTTCCCTCTCCTCTGTCTCCTGCTCTATAGTGTCGAGCAGGGTGTGATATGCATGTGCCAGGGCCCTGCTCACTGTAATAATCCTTTTCTTTTTAGAACCATCCTGGCACTTCCCTTTTAAGTAGCTTGCAACCTCGATTGAATCCTGAATCTTTTCAGGTGGGAATTCCCAGATTATGGGGTGAGAAAATTCCTTTAAAATCTGGCCCATTTTCTCCCATTTGCCATTCCACTCAAGATTCCTCCTGCCGAGCTTGACTCCTAAGTCAGGAGTCTTCCCAGCCCCTTTAGAAATCTCAGCCTTTATTCTATATAAGCTGCAAATGGTGCAACAAAGACTTACTAAATTAATTGCCAGAAAGATGATTTCCTTAATACTCAGGGAGATCTGAATGTTTTCTAATAAAGATGTAACTGATTCAGAGGAGAGGAAAGGAAATAAAGGCAGGAAATCTTCTTTGCCTGCTTCTCCTCTAATAAATAACACAAGCCATGATTTATACATTCCTGAAGCAGATTCCAACATTCTCATAAATCTCCTGTATGCCATTGCAACCAAGCCTAGCCCGATGAGTATTTTGGTTAATACCCCTTTAATACAAAAACTACGTATTAAAGGCAACACCGGAGCTATCTCCGGATGAGTAAACAAACCAAATGACCACAAAGGTATTAAAACTTCAAAGAAACCTAATGAGCACACATACAAAGAGGCTCCCACAACAAAAGACATTATGGATTTAAGAGACGTAGCCATACCAACAGCTGAAAACAACATATTATCAGATAAAAGTTTTTTCCACTTTTTCTGGTGCTGATTATCTGAAGGTCGTGAGTTCTTTTCCTCACACGGGGCACCAAAAATAATATGTCCAAGTTTAGGACAAATTTGGGGAAAAAGAGCTCCAAAGGGCCCCCCCCCCCTTTTTTTTTACAATTCCTTCCTTCACCGAGCTTGGAAAGAATTGTCCTTCAGGGGAAAATGGAAAAAAAATTTTATTAACAAAAATACAAAAGAAACACTTCCCAGCACAGACCCAGATGAGACGAACATGGCCGGTCCGAGCCGGGGAGGGCGGCAGAGCCTCCCAAGCCGACCTCCAGCAGCGGCCCCTGAAGTCCAGATCCTCGTCCTCCGGAGTCGGTGCAAATCCCTGGAATGGGGAGAAGGGAGAGAGGGGGAGGGGCAGCTGGGAGCAGGCCAAAGCAAGCCCAAGACAAGCCAAAGCAAGCCCAAGACAAGCCAAAGCGAGCCCAAGACAAGCCAAAACAGGGACACAGCCAAAACAGCTGGGGGGAAAGGGGAAAAGCAGCCAAAGCAGCCGGGGGGGGGGGGGGGGGGGGGGGCAGCTGAGCAAACGGCAAAAAGCGAGCGAACAGCTCAAGACTGAAAAACGCAGCAGCAGCCAGCCAGAAAACACCAGCCTAGATAAAACAGCCCAGGGGAGGGGCCGGCAGCTGCATGGGGGAAGCACGGAAAGGAGACAGTCAAAACATCAACCCATAACACAGACTATTCTCCAAACTGCATGTGCATGCTCCACTTATATGTGTACACCTCTGCAGATGTAAATGACTTCTGAGAAGCAGAGGAGAATTCTGGGAATTTAGATGATTATGTATGCTTTGTATGGATGAGTGATAATCTTGGAACTTTGTGTGTGTTGTATACATTAGGAGTAGCAGAGCCCCACACAACTGACACCAAAATAATGTCTGCTTCCTAATACTGAAATTACAGTGTTAGAAAGTTTTATTCTTCCTGACATTTCAGTGACATGACAAGCACTGTTTCCCACATCTTGCTTTCCCAGACTAGTATTCAGAAATGTTTCTTCTTTGATGCATTACACTGCTTCTTCTTTGTACATAAAGTGAGTTGCCGTCTCATTTTACTCTAAGAAATGGGAATAAGAAGGTTCAGATGAGCATTCAGATGTTCTCTTGGTATCATCCTGCAGAGAATCCATGCCTCAGACAGCAGACACAGTGAAGCTGGGAAAGCCTGTTTGTTGGGGGGCTCCAAGGTGAGAAGTTGACATTATGCCAGAAGCCGGTTCCTGAACAGTTGCCATGACCTTTGGCAGCCTCTCCATCCGATCCAGCCTGGAGATCCCTGGGGAAAACTGACCAGTCAGGGCTACCGCTGTGCCTGGCACAGGCTGGGCATCTCCCGGACAAGGTCAAAAGGATTGTGGAGACATGGGGTCACCACGGGTAGCCCCTTAGACTTCATGGGCAGGGATGGTGGCAGTTTTGTAAAAGTGCAAAGAAGAAGAAAACCACTGTGAAAAGGGCTGAGGAGCCTCATGTGTGACTGGGAGGAATAACTGATGTTCCTGTGGGTCCCAATACTCCCTCCAGCTCGACAGGAGACATGGAGAGACAAGACGGATATTTGGAACATAGGGATCAGGAGTTCTGGTGGGTCCCTATGAGGACACAGGGACAAAGGCAGCAGGTAGATCCCCACCTGGTGGTGGGAGGGAAATCCTGAAGGGGCTGGTGAGTCCCTCGTGAGGATGCAGGGACAAGGATGACTGCTGGATCCCCATGTGGACATGGAATTGGGGGCAGAAGGGAAGGACCCCTGGGTGAGGAACAGAGCCCCTAGCCATTGGGAGGCCTCATCTCAGAGAACTTTTTGGGATGTCACAATCTTGTGGCTACAAGCCCTGATTTGAGGCATGAAGAAACAGAAGAACAGGATGCCTGGGTGATGGATACATGTATTTTGGTGTGCCTTTGAGCTGAACAGGGGTGTTTCTGAGCTCAGGAACACCTGAGCATCAGCCCCAAGCCTCACCAGGACTTGGCACCTTTAGCAGGCACCAGATCAAGAGGGGCTGTGGCAAGGAGCATCCAAGGGAGATTTAAACAGCTCTAGAAAGTCTGAGGTGGCCTGGAGTGAGGTAAAGAAGAGTGCATAACCCAGGGCATGGCATGGAATGCCAGTTGGCACAGTGGTTCACCTAGGCAGGGCAGGCAGCAGGGCAAGCAGGAAGGACTCCTCTCTGATCATATGACAGCAGCCAATATGTGGGAGCCCAGGGCATACCCCTGGCCTCCTTGGGGGTCTCAGAACCCCCTTGGCGAGGGTCTCAAAGACCTCTGAGTGAGACCCTGGTGTCACAGGTGCTGAATTCTAAACCCTGGGGGAAGTTGTCAGCACAAGGAGAATGGAAACAAGCTACCAAAATTAGTAAAGTGCAAATTAGACTTTTAGAACATAGATAAATAGATTTTTTTGGAATGTTTATGATAAGGGACACGTGGCCAAGATGGAGAATTTGGGGGGTGGACACCTTTTCCTTCTTCTCCCTGTCATCCATGTTAGGTGACACGCTGGCACTTTTAGATTGGATGGGGTCAGAACTGGACAATTTAACAAGTTTGTATTTTATTGGAAAATTGTTGTAAAAAGCCAGTTCCAGGTTCGAGTCGGAGGAGAGAAGCCTAGGACACCTCCCTTCTGTAAGCTGCTGGACGGATTTCCAGGAAAAACTCCAGATCGGTCCTGACACTCAGCTTTTTGGGTAAGGCTGTTCAGATTCAGAAACACCACAGAAACACCATGGGGGGGACATTGAGCCAGGAACAATTAACACTTTTAACTGCCTTAAAAAATCTAGCTTCTGCTCACCCTATCCCTGTTACAGAAAAACAACTGAAAAATTTACTTGTATGGGTGAGGTTTCGTTATCCACGAGCAGAAGCAGATGTAATATTTGAAGCAGGATTTTGGCAAAAAGTAAATTTTGAATTACATCAATTAGCACTCTTAAAAGATAAGGGAGCAAGGAAACTTCTGACTGCAGCTAGAATAATGCTAGAAGTTTTTTCTCTGCAAAGTGTAGGGTTATTCAGTCCCTCAAAGGCAATAGAAAGCCCTGAAGGGACTGAGGAAGAGCCAACAAGCCATGAGCAGGGGGCTCAAGGATCATCCTCTCCACAGGAGGAAAGTTTGGAAACATCCCCAGAGAATCTAGAATCCTTGGAATCCCAAAAATTCGCTGAGTTACCGAAGACATTGACACCAAAAACAGGAAAGATTAAGTATGGGGGTCCAGGGTATCTCCCTGGCTCCTCTGGGGATGCAAAACCCCCCCTGGCAGACCCCTCAGAGACCCCCAAGTGCTGTCCAGGAGCTGCAGGGGCTGGATTTGGCTCCTTGGGAGAATTTGCCAACCTTGAGAGAAGAGACACAGAAAATAATGATGAGTAGAGTGTAAATTAGAATATTAGAATGTAAAATAAGTAGGTTTTTAGATTGTTTATATTAAGGGCCATGTGGTCAAGATGGAGGATCCTGGGTGTGGTGGGCTTCTTCCTCCTTCTTTGTGTCATCCATGCTGAAGTTGCACCCTGGGAACCACAGATTGGATGGGGAAAGAACTGGACATTGTAAAGAGGTTGCATGGCATTGGGGAAAATTTGTAAATATTGTATACGTAGTTTAGAGTATAAAGACCTTGGCACAGCCTGCCCAGGGGTTCTTCTGCAATGGTCGACCAGCAGAGTGGACCTGTGTTGGGCTGGCAGAAACATTTTTAAAGATAAGATAAATAAACAGCCCTGAAACAACACAAGGTTGTCTCAAGCTGCTTTCTTGCCGGTGCCTCCGAGAGAACCAGACTTCTGACCACCTGCATGCCCTCTCTGGGGAGGTCTCAAGACTGAAGAGACCCTCAGAGATGGGACAATTAAGTTGTAAGTTTTCCCGGGGGATTTCGATGACCTAGATTTCTGTTTTTTCAGTCCCTCCTCACCACAAACAGAAAAACCTATACATTCAACACCTAGGCCGGTGGGAAGAGAGGGGGAGGGAACAAAACAAACAATATCACTCACTTCTGAAGTGGCAGAACGCACTATATCTTTAATTCGCACAGTTTGCATTCTCAGTTCCCTTGATAAATCGAGAAGCCCCAATGAAGCGGTACCACTGGAAAGTGCTTTCACAAGGTATGAGGTGCAGTCCTTCCATCTGCCAGTGGTATGTAGCCTCATTACTGTCCTCGGTGCGTGCACAGAGAAGGGATACCATCATCTTACACTACATGGATGATGTGCTTGTGTGTGCCCTCAATAACCTGATACTCCAACACACACTTGACCTAGTAAAGTTTTAACCTCTGCTGGATTTCAATTGCAGGAAGACAAAGTTCAGAAGATGACACATTGGAAGTACCTGGTCTTGGAGATTACTGCACAGACCATAGTTCCACAGAAATTGGAAATCAATTGTAATCCCAAAACCCTAGCAGGTCTCCATTCCTTGTGTAGGTCTTTGAACTGGGTCAGGCCCTGGCCAGGCCTCACCAATGAAGACCTAGACCCCCTCTTCAATTTATTGAAGAGGGACAAAGAGCTGGTTTCTCCCAGGGAACTTACCTCAGAGGAAAAAACTGCAATCGAAAAGGTACACAAAGCTTAGGCAGAGAGGCAGGCTCACCATTATCAGCCTGAGCTGCTTTTCAAATTCATTGTTTTGAGGAAACTGCCACACCTGCACGGTCTAATATTCCAGTGGATCGAGGGGCAGAGAGACACACTCTTAATCATAGAATGGGTCTTCCTCTCCCATCAAAGATCCAAGACCATCACCAAGCCACAAGAGCTGATAGCTCAGCTGATTTGGAAGGCAAGGATGAGACTGCCTGAGCTGGCTGGTTGTGACTTTGCATGCATTCACCTCCCAGTCAAACTTTCTGAGGAGGGAAGGAACTCTCCTGAAAGGCTGACCAAAGAGATGTTTGAGCACTTGCTCCAGAGCAATGTCAGCCTCCAACTATCTCTACATAGCTACAGTGGACAAATATCTGTCCATGGCCTGGCTCAAAAGTTGTTTAATGAGGAATTCCACCTCATTCCTCAGGAGAAGAGGAGCCAGAGACCACTCAAAGCTCTCACAGTGTTCATGGATGCGTCTGGGGCATCACACAAGTCGGTGATGACTTGGAGAAATCCCCAGACTCAGCATTGGGAAGCTGATGTTGAGTTTGTGGAGGGGTTGCCCCAGGTAGCTGAACTGGCTGCAGTTGTGAGAGCCCTTGAGAAGTTCTTGGAGCCAATTAATTTGGTAACCAACTCAGCTTATGTAGCTGGAGTGGTGTCTAGAGAGGAGCAGGCTGTTCTTAAAGATATTAATAACGAGCATCTCTTCAGGCTGCTTTCAAAACTAATTTATTTAATTTCACATAGAGAGCATCCATTCCATGTGATGCATCTAAGGTCACACACCGATTTGCCAGGTGAAATTGCAGAAGGGAATCATGAGAAGACTCCCTTGCTGCCTCAGATAAGAAAACAAGGCTCCCTGACATCTTCCAACAAGCAAAGCTGAGCCACCAGCAATACCACCAAAATGTGCCAGATGTGATCCTTCAGTTCCAGCTAACACAGAGTCAGACTTGAGCCATTGTGGCCACCTGTCCCAGCTGCCAGCTCCAGGCCATGGCATCGCTGGGTATGGGAGTTAACCCCTGGGGTCTTGGCAGCTGTGAAGTGTGGCAGACAGATGTGTCACGGTGTTACTAAAGAGTTTGTCAATTTTAAATGTTTAATTTTCTTTAGAGATAGGATTTAGGAGTAAAGACAACGCAGGCTTAAAACTTAAAAAAATAAAAAGTACAAGAAGAAATTTATTAATAACACACACAAAAAAAAACCAATTCTGAATAAGATTCCTAGATTATTCCCTCTTCCCTTCATTCTGCATTTTTTACCAACCATATACAGAGAACACTTAAGTCAGTTATCCACTCAAATAATCACTTCAGTTCACTTAAGAGAGAAAAGTTCCTTTTTCTGCTTTAGACTTAGGGGGTGTCTTCACCTTCACAGTCTGCATTCACCGGGGACTTACAGAACCATGAATTTTCCTCCCATTCCCACAGTCTTTCCAGAGCCGTGTTATGGGTTACGATGCACACGTGGGGTACTACTTTTAAAGGCAGGCTGCTGAAAAACAAAATTCTTTTTATCTCCTTCTCTATCAAATGTCTCTGTTCATATTCCGGTCCCAAAACAGAGAGCTCAATTTCCCTGAGGCAAAAAAGTTTTTATCTCAAGCACTCATCCTCCCCAAGTGTATTTCACAGTTTAAAGGAATTTTAGTGAAGTCACAATCCCCTCATAGCCCCACAAAAAAGGTTTTCAGCTACTTATCAGTTGCATCTTTTCAATCTCTTCCCATCAGGAACTTTAGCTTCATTCCACCAACTTCTGTGGACTCCATGCTTTATTCCTTCTCATTAAGGGGGTTCAGGAGATCGAGAATCTTATCCAGGCATAAAGAAGTTAAAATTGTATCCAGATTGTGAAGAAGCCATGCAGTCATCTGGAGGCCTCTTCTGGCACGTGCCAAGCCGAGCCGAGCTGAGCCGGGGCCCCCACAGAGCCAGTGCTTGGCCAGGATGCCGGGCCGGGCCCCAGACCGAGCGCGGAGCTGGGCCGGGGCCCCGGTGAGAGACGCCCCAGTCCTCCGGAGGCCAGAAGCCGGAAAAAGCCTCCCAGCACTTGATCCACTGTGATTTGTGAATGCGAAATAACTTTTCATTGGTTTCCCGAGCTGTCCATCACCAAATCAACTCTCTGATTGGTTCCAGCAGTTCACAGGGGAAGCCCCCGGAGACAGGACAGCCCCCTTCATTCCTGGGCCATGTGGAGCTTTCTGTGAGGGGAAGCCACCCCTCCCCCCAAGCACGTGAAACCAACACAAGATGTAACACACATTCCCAGTTTTGGTGGCCTCAAATATGTCCATGTAACTGACACTTTTTCAGGTGCAGTTTATGTCTGTGCCCACGCAGGAGAAAGGGCTGTGCATGCCAAACAACACCTCGTGCAAGCCTTTTCAGTGCTGGGGATCCCTAGGGAAATCAAAACTCATAATGGCCCAGTGTATGTGTACAAGGAGTTCCTGGAATTTGTCCAGCAGTGGGGAGTGGAACATAAAACTGGCATCTCCCACTCCCCCACAGGCCAAGCTGTGATTGAGCGTGCCCACCAGATGCTCAAACAGGTCCTGGTAAGACAGAGCAGTTCCACTGTGTGGATTTCTCCACAGCAAAAGCTCTGCAAAGCCATGTTTACTATCAGTTTTCTGAATTATTCATTTGAAAACATGAGTGCACCTGTGGTATGTCACTTTAACAGCAGTAAACAGTTCAAATTGTCCCAACATCCTCCAGTCTTGATTAGGGACCCAGAAACCTGGGAAACCAAAGGTCCCTATGAACTCATAGCCACCCCCTCAGGCCCTGGGTGGATTCCCCAGAAGTGGGTCAAACCTTTTGTTCCCAAAAATCCAGCTCCAGCAGGAGATGAGAAGCAAGTAGCCATTGCTTCAAAAAGGAGATGCTGCCGGAAAGAGGAGAGAAAATCTTCCTAGATGTGGCTGCATTCCAGCAGAAACAGAGACTTTTAACATGCATTAAAAATGTTTGTTTTTCCCTTTTAGAGAAAACCAACCTCCCACTCAAGCTCGCAATGAGCCCCATCCAACTTGTCATCGTATTAACACTGAACAGTCTGGCAGCTGCATGGATCATCCCTCAGCCACGTCAAAACATCTGGGTGACCCTGGCACAAATGCTTCAACAGGAAAGCATATGCCTGTCCACTGCAGCAGCAAAAGACCCTATGTCCACCTGCCTGGTAGGGATCCCATTGAAAGCTGAAGGATATCCAGACAGGTTTAGCACATATATATGTCCTACCAAGTTCTTGAGATACACAGCATCCAAACACACAAAAATCAGCAGCAATCTTTAATTATTAAGAACCCCATAGAGGTCTGGCTACCAAACTTGCCCAAAGCAGCCCAGGAACCGCAAGAATTAGAGCTATTGGGTTCCTCCCCTGCACCATACTGCATTCATTTTATTGTCATCCCAAAACCTTCTAGCACCAATGAGTTCCACAACATACTGCAATATAATGGAGAATTCACTGCTAAAGTTAGTCTAATACCCTACACCACGTTACAGCAGACAACCCATCTCATTCAAGTCCCAAAAGCCTCCCTAAGGGATTGTTCTTGATTTGTGGAGATCGGGCATGGGCAGGCATCCCTTCTCGGCTACTAGGAGGGCCTTGTACTGTCGGGCAGTTGTCCCTGTTGGCGCCAAACCAAACCTTAATTGGCGAATGGACTCACAAAAACGAATCCGCTAACAAAATCCAAAAGAGAAGTGCTGACAAATTCGACCCAAACTGGAATTCTGAAATTTTTCCTTGGGCAAAATCAAAAGAGTTGCTGTGTCCCTGTTCCTTCCATGGGTCTCAGCAGCCAAGGCTCTAGGTGAATTGGGCCACCTAGAGTGCTGGGTAGTCAAACAGGCAAACTTAACATCAACTGCCATCAGCTCACTCCTAGAAGACGAGGAAATTACCAGACAGGCCACACTCCAAAATCGTGCTGCTATAGACTTCCTCCTGCTACTGCATGGGCATGAGTGCCAGGAATTTGCAGGACTTTGCTGAATTAACCTCACCTCGAAAGCTCCTAACATGCACACTGCCCTCTGAAGCATGAACAGCTTGATCGGACAAGTGAAGCAAAAATCCGAGGATTGGTTGAATGAACTGTTCAAAGGCTGGGGGCTCACAGGGCAGTGGACTTGTATAGTTAAAACAATTTTGTTATTTTTTGTTGTTCTTTTCCTTATAATACTGGCGTTTGGGATCCTTCATTGCTTGATTTTCAAAGCTATTAATGGTCTCATTTCTTCTACCTCAGTAGTCAATCACATAGAGTTGATGAACCAAAAACAGTCTAATTTCCCCGCAAGCTGTTAAGTAGTGAGCAAATTCATATTCTGAATCATCACAATGCCTTTCATTTAGCTTTGTTAAAAAATGGGGAGATGTATTTAATTTACGTGGTTTATGTAGCATTGAGAATGTTATCTCCCTGAACTCCCCTGTACCCTATCTTGTGGTTTGGTCCTTTACCCTCCCCCTTCCCCTCTGCCCTGAGCTGATTGGCTGGGGTCTGGGTTCCCTCCGCCTCCAGCAGGAGGTTTAAAATACAACAGACAGCCAGTCCCACTTCCTCTTTTCCCTTGGAAGCCTCCTGGAATAAAGCTTTGGAACCCCTTCGGGGGAAGGAGCCTCTTTTGGTCTTTTATCTCATTCCTGCAAGGCTCTAGACTTCTTAGCACTGAGCTAGCCAGGAAGAAAGTCCAGGTAGCTACTGCAGAAGTTGAAGCTAAACAGATCCCTTACAAATAAAAGCAAAATGCTCTCATTTTCACTACACTAATTTACCAGGCAGTTGGCAGATTCCTCCCACTGCAGGTTTGTAATTGGAGTTGAGCTGCCTTTTCCATGGCTGATATGCAACAGCTCAGAGCTGCAAAGGTGTTGCAGGCTTGTAAAAAGGATTCTGTGAGGGAAATTATTTGGTCTTTAAAATTAATAGCATGGAGTAGATCATTGTAATGGTCCATCTTTATAAATTCAAAGACTCTGGTAAAATGTTAGTTTTTAACCTCTCAGTGCCTTAAATACTGCAGCCTGGACATGGCATCAGGACAATGCCCTTCCACATATTGGTGAGAAGCTGGTCTGTGCTGCCAGAAAGGTGCATCCTAAGTGTAAAACAGGGCAAAACTTACTTTTGCAGAATAGGTTTTGCTGTGCTGAGGGGGGACATGCCCAGCATCAGCTTCTTGCACCATCTTGATCCTCAACTGGGAGAGGACAAAACCAGCTGACTCTTAGGCCAAACAGCAGAGACAGGTGTTGTGGTTTAACATACCTTGGTTTTTCGTTAAGGAGAAAATCCATCAATTACAGAAGTGATTCTCTGCAAGGACTGCTAACAGCTTCCTCCAGACCCAACAAAACCAATCAGCTGGCTACTTTTGAATACTGACACCCTGTTAAACCACTTAAGAAAGCTGAACACACCTCTGTGAGATCACATTTAAAAACTAACAAAGCCTGGGAAAAGCTCTGTTGCTTCCAGCCTTTGAACAGGTAACTGAAAGCCCGCATGGCCCAGAGCTGTCTCTGCCCTGCATGGCCCTGCCACATTGGCCCACAGGGCAGCGTGACTCAGCTGAAATTCTGCTGCCCCCAAGTTCCATTTGCAGTTCAGTTGCTAGGCCGGGCTGACTCCGTCCAAGCGTTGGGTGAGGTGGGCTGTTAAATGAGTTCACTATCTCTTCTCCTAGTGTTGCAAATTTTCCTTCACAGAAAGAGTGGTGTGGCATTGGAATGGGCTGCCCGTAGAGGTGGTTGAATGACTGTCCATAGAGGTGTTTAACAAAAGACTTGATGAGGCATTCAGTGCCATGGTTTAGCTGATAAGGTAATGTTAGGTCACAGGTTGGACTTGATCTCAAAGGTCTTTTCCAACCTAGTTTATTCTGTGATTCTATGAATCTATTTTCCCAATGAATGTTCTGTTAACAATGACAACATAAAATCATCAATATTAACAATAGTTTCATTGTCCTCTTACGTCTGTGGAAATCACACTGTGTGTGCATGAGTCTTCACATCAAGCCATGTGGATAATAGCATTTTCCAAATGGACTGTTGGGTTTACAGATAGTTTTAGTCACGTTGGATCTGTAAAACAATATTCTATAACATCTAGTTATTCTTGCATATAACACTTGGTTGCACGGACATATTCCCATCTTTCTTGCCCGGGTATCATGATTAAAACAGCATTGTTTTTTCTCATAGCTATTATTTCAGCTGGTTCAGGAGAGCCATTTGGCCTTTGGACCCATACTTCAGCTCCATTATTAAGACAGGTGGATCCAAACCCTTTATCTTTATGAACAGTAGTGACTTGAGGCGGATCTCCTTTTTTCTCAATTGTTTCTAAAACTGACAATATCAATAATTGTGCTGCCCTGTCATGGGGTTGAATAATCAAATCTTGTTTAACAAAATTAATTTTTCCTTGATGATTGCTCCTCCCATGACATGAACACTTTTCAGGGCCAAGTTCGAGCGAACAGTTATCAAACCAAAGTGTCTTGGAGGAATCTGAATTCCTATTCCGGTATTGATAACTCTCATTTGCTTCTGATTTATCCTAATTAATTGTAACTCATAAAGGTGCAGCCCTGCAGCCTCTGGAGTGGCTCTGTAAGGGGCCATTGCACCTGGAATGATTTCCAGTAAAACAAAGTTTCAATTGCTCTTAATGGCTGTATTTGTAAATTGAGTGTACTCATGCACATCAAGGGGGTTTCCATTTCCCCAGTGGGCCTATCGTTAAGGATATGTAGCACATCTGTGAGATGGATTCTCCATCAAGACAGGTTCCTTTGACAACTAAGAGCTGGACTGAAAGCCTCACAGGCACAAGTAACCCTGACCTTAACTCAATCAGCTAGACCTGTGATAGAAAGGAAACATCTTTGGGAGAGAGGAGGCACTGAGAGATGGAGGGACTTGGCTGAAGAGAACAGATGCCAGTGAATCCCTGACGAGCATGTATGCAGGCAGCTATTGGTCAGTGAACTGAGTGGCACCAAGATTCTAGCCAGTCAGGGTCAACTGTATAAAAGCAAGTAGTAAACAATAAAGTATTACTATTGCCACATGAACCTCAGAGTATTGTGTCATGTCCATCTCAACTGTGACAAATGGTGATCCTGACGTGATGGTGATAGCCTAGCTGCATGGAGAACGGGGAGATGGAGCCCAGCAGAGAGGCAGCCTGGAGAGCTGCCGGCAGCATGTAGAACTGCTAGAGTCCAGACCATTGTAAATAGAAAGTATCCGCTGAGGACGTGAGGACCAGAGTCCCAACAGAAGAAAAAGCTGTAGTAAAGTATGGATCCTCTTTTTAAGTAAATGGGGGATAAAATATGTCAAAGAGGATTTGCAAACTTTACTGTTGTGTTGCAATAGCCAGGGAATAGACACGACCACATAAGCTGCCTTTAACATTCAAATTAAACCACTTAAAATATTATGACTACCTTGTGGCAGGTGTTAGACACATTAAAACTGAATGTGAAAGCTGTAGCGCATGCACCATGGGTGCCACCTGCTGAAACATCCCGAAATGGTTGCATGCCGAGGGGAGCAGTCAGGGGAATAGGTGCCGCATTGGGTTTGCAAGCAAAGGGGGCCGATGAGAAACCAGAAAGGGAGTGGCTGTCATCTGAGCCCCTGCAGCCTGCCCTCCTGCACCATGTGCAGAGCCCCCAACACCCGGGGCTGCGGGACATCGCGCCAAAGTTTTTGTGTCCTGAAAGACTGTATGCGAAGGCCCTCATGGCCCGCAGACCGAACAAAGAATGCTTGTGCCACTGGGCAGTCTTGTCAACCCCTCCTGCACCACCAGCGAACGACCGTAAGTCTGTTGGGGCTGTGGGACAAGAACCAGAAGATGGCCCCATGTCCCCTGATCCATTTGGTACTGGAGGGAACCCTGACAGTATCACAAAAGAGATTGCATCGCCCTGTGCCATGCAGCATTAGCTGGAGCTGTGTTGTGGTGAGTGGCTGGGGCCAGGAGAGCCCTTTCCGATAGCATGTTCCCTCTCTGTTTGCCTTCTGAAACAGTGCAGCAGCAGCAGGAGGGGAGTGTGCGGAGCTGCAGTGCTGTAGCAGCAGCAATCATGGAGTTCCGAGCACATGGCAGAGAGCACTTGGCCACACAGGGCTGGAGACCACATGGCACAGCCGCGAGATCGTGGCAAGCAGCAAGCCACCTTTTCAGCAGATCCAGTGAGATGCCTGCATCTTTCTGCATGTGGGCAGTGAGGAAGTGACCCAGGGAGCCTGGTGGCACCAGCAGGGGCAACGCCTCATTTCTGCTCCCCACACACGACAGGCTTTGTCCAGGGAGATGTATGCACCATCGTGTGCTGGCGGAGCCTGCAAGCCACCCCAGGGCAGCCCCCGACCTGTGACGTTCCTGCTGCAGCCAGGGCTCCTGTCTCCTGTTGACCCTCTTGAGCTGACACTGTGCTGGATCCCTACTATTAAGATTGCCCTTTTTTTAACCATACCACCTTATGACCGCAAAAGCATTGCTCTGATTGGTTTTTGTAATAGATGCTCCTTTAATAATTCTAAATTGCAAGCTGTCCTTTCAAATGGAAATTACCTGACATGTTTTTTTCAAATACCCTTTTCCTACTTAAAGAAACTGAAAGAACAGCTTCCACCTTGCTACTTCCCTGATGTGGAAAAGATTGCCACTGAAATTAAAAACTGTAACCCTCTCATCCTGCAGTGACTTCTGACTCAGAGCTTGTTATCTTCTGAAACCACTTAGGAGTTATATAACTGTAATGGCCCAAGCCTAGATTTATATATCTTCTGGGAAAGAAACTTAGCAAATATATGTATTGTAAAGTCCTTTTTATCTTTTGTTAGAAATTAACTTTATATTTTTACCAAATGACTGTTCATTAGAGAAATTTAAAGTTAACTGTGTGATTGCAGCATATTTCCAGATCCACATAGCACTCATACATAAAGATTTTATAAAGAGGTTTAGTTGTAAGATAATTATTTATTTCTACTTATATGCATTCTTTGATTATATTAGTAAGTATTTTAGGGAAACCCTCTCAGTCAAGGCTTAAGGCTCTGGCCAAGCCCTAGCCCTTTCTGACTGGGTATTATACCACCAGACCCAGGTGTTTCTGCACTGAAAATATAATCAGGTCATTTTGACTTGCTAATTTGGTCTTACAAAAGCTAGACTTCCTTTTTGAAGTAAACTTGGAAACCTTGTCTGGAAAAGGTTCTCCAGGTCCTTGCTGTAAAATGGAGTTGCCCAGTGATGGCAGGCTCTGGGTGATGGTAAAATATTTAGGAAATTATAAGTATTACCTTGCTGATATTTTGCTCAGTAATGCTTGCTGTTTTATTAGATTTAATGTTTCACTGCTGATGGCAAGAAAAGTGCATGTTATGTTAGACACTCTCCTGAACGTAAAAGGTTGAAATTTGTTCATGTTATAGTTGTTAAAACAAAAAAGAGGGAGTGCAGGGATGGTATATACTGCCCAGGAAAGCCTAATGTTGAGAGTTATAGATGCTGACGATACTGGGCAAATATGTGCCATGGTATCAACACCTACTCCTCCTGTAACCATTTCAGCTAAAAGTCACATTGCTCAACTTATACCTTTTAAGTCTTGTCCCTAAAACAGATACAAATCTGAGAGGAGACTGAGGCTTTGGATCAATAGGAGAACCTCAAGCTAACTGGACTCAGGTCATATCTGATTGAAGACCCAACTATGATAGCTGCTACCTAGGACATTTTGATTGTTGATTTAAAAGTGTTTCATTACCATTTCTTTACTCCATGATGATATCCCAAAGTTTGCATTTGCAGTGCCCTCCATCAATCATGCAGCACCTGTTGAGCGATATCAATGGAAAGTGCTGCCACAGGGTATGAAAAATAGCCGAACAATTTGTCAATGCCACGTTGCACAGGCATTATCAATAGGAAGAGAACAATTCCCAGGAGCATACTGTTATCATTATACGGATGACATCTTGATAGCAACCCCAACTAAAGAAGGCCTTGTGCAGTTTTGGCAGAGTTTGATGTGAGCACTGCAAGAGTTTGGGTAGCAAATTGCACCAAAAAAGGTGGGGGTGATGGCGACTTTATCCCGGATGGGAAGGGTGGAGGAGAGATGGTGCTCATGGATCTCGGGGGCAGTGTCGGTCCCGGTGCTCCAGCAGGATGCATGGAGGTGGAGGCAGGAGGTCGTCCCGGGCAGGGCAGGGGGTTGCGGGGTCTCCCAACCGAGGAAAATAGCTCCCAGCAACGGTGTGGCAGAGTGGGGTTTTTTCAGCAACCCTTCTCCTCCAAGCCAGGCGAGTGAGTGAGCAGAAAAGGGAGTGCCGCTCCCCCTACTTGCTTTATCAGCCCACCCCCCATCCATGCTAGGGTGTAGTCAACAGCCCTTAGCATTACAATGGGAAAAATTCCACAGAGAAAAAAGGGAAGAAAGGAACCAACCTCCAACACAAATACAGAGGCACTGCAATATTGTTAATACTTGTGCTGACTGTCAAGGCCACACTGCAGCACTGCAGATGGGGGTTAATTCCCATGGTCTGTGAGCCTTACAAGTTTGGAAGACAGATGTCGCACACATTTCTGAATTTGGTCACCTAAAATATGTGCATGTTTCAATAGGCACTTTTTCATCTGCCATATGCCGTCCACACTGGAGAAAGAAGCCGTGATGCCATTGCACATTGCTGCCCTAGGCATTCCCCATACTATAAAAAACTGACAATGGCCCTGCATAAGTCTCACAGAACATTCGAAATTTCTGCAACTCTGGGGTGTGTTGCACCACACTGGTATTCCTAATTCCCCTACAATACAAGCCATTGTTGAGCGTGCCCATAGCACATTAAAACGTACCCTTGATAAGCAAAAAGGGGGAATGTGTGGTGAAATCCTACAGAGTAGGGTGGCCAAAGACCTGTACACTTTAAATCACCTCACAATATTGACAAAATCCCAAAATCCTGTAATCTTAAACCATTTTTTATCATTACATTCCTCTAGTGACATCCAGTCACCCAAACCTAAGATACTGATAAGGGACCTCATTACCAATAAATGGGAAGGTCCTTGGGATCATGTTGTCATTGGATACTACTGGGAACCAGGGAAAAAGCAGCCCTGAAGCCTTGCCTTTCTCAGCCTGCACAAGGACAAGAAATTATAACCATGATTATACACCTGCTGGGTGTGTGAGAGCCCTGTGAGTGTCTCACGATATTTTGCAGAAAGTATGTTTTCAAAGAGGTGTTGCCTTCTTGGACCAATGAGTCTTTTCTATTCTGTTTTGCACGTATTACCTATACCCTATATATAGTGTAGTGTTTCTGTAAATAAAGCTCTCTCTCTTTTGCTTCTCCATTACACGAGGAACTATGTTGCATTATCCTTTTTGCCACTCTCCTATAGCCAAAAATGCAACATCTTGTCACTTGGGGGCACAGGTGCTCCTGTATTTCCACAGATGTTGGCATTCGATGGATACCTGCTCAGTGTGTGTCTCCTGCTCTATGCTGTGCTCTGGATAACAATCGACACCACCTCCCTGACAGCCCCACAGCAGATGCCATAGAACAGTAACCAGATCAACCTTTTGTACACACCCTATGGAAATATGGAACCTTTGAAATGACAATTTGCCTATGACTTCACTTAAACCTCAAGAGTCAAACAATTTACCAGCAGAAGGATGTGTAACTTTTAATTATACACCTGGACATGACCTGTAGGATTAAACTGAAACAAGAAAGCAAAGTGTTTCCTCTGATGTTTTTTTTAATTGATTTGTTTGCAACAAAGATAAATGAAGCTTCCTTAAGTTTGAATGATTCAGATATAGATGTGAATAGCTTACGTCATGCCACCTGATGAAATTGTACTGTTACTGATCTTTTATCGTTAGCTCCTGGATATCGTTGTAAAAAATTTAAAGACGTGTGTTGTGTGAGACATTTTAGATCAATGGCTAGAAAGGTTAGACTTGTCAAGTCAGATGAAGAGACTCATTGGAACAGGGCTCATCAATTTTGTGTTATCATAATTTGTTTAGGTTTAGTTTGATTTTTTTGGCTAATGCATTAATAAATGTTATAGTTAAAGTTTGCTAATTTTAATACACTCATTTTTTGTTGTGTGATAGAATTAGGAGTAAAAGCAAGGCAGGCCTAAAACTTAAAAGGATATAAAGAAAAACTTTATCAACAACACAAAGAAAATAATAAATTTAGAATAAGATCTTCAGACTACTCTTTCTTCTCTCCTTTTACATCTTTTTAACAACAACATACAGAAACATTTTAGTCAGTTTTCAACTTAAATAATGTTTTCAGTTTACTTTAGGGAAAGGGTTTTTCTTTTTTTTTTTTTTTTGTATAAGGTTTTTTTTTTTTACAGGAATAAAAAACCAGTTTTTCATGGTTTTATTTTTTACTAACATTTTTTTCATTTTTGCAGCTTTTTAAAACTGTGTTTATGGGCCATGTTAAACTTATGGGGTGTTTACTTTTAAGAATTAACTGTTTAGAAGCAAAATCTTTTTTCATCTTTTTTTTTCTTTTTATACTTCATTTTTAGGAACAAAGATCCTTTTTTTGGGGGGGGGGGGGGGGCAAAGGATTTTTTGAACACTTCAACTCCCCCATGGTTTTTTTCATGGTTTATAGGAATTTTTAGTGCAGTACAGTCTACTCTTATAGCTTACTAAAAGATTTTTCAGTTAAATTTTACGGCATCTTTTTATTTTTCTTCTATCTAGAAATTGGCTTCTGCTTTACTGACTTTGGTGTATTTTTTCTGTTTTTTTTTTTCCTCTCACTCAAGGGAGGATTGAAGGTTTGTAAGTTTTATTTGAGCATTGAAAGGGTTGAAATCTCACATGGGGGATATACAGGGGCTGCAGCTGACTATGCTGGAGCTGTGCCAAGATCTTAGGATACATTGGGCCGCACTGAAGAGCTGGGCAAGGGCTGCGCGCTGGCATTTGTTTTCACTTTGCCCAGCAAGCAAGGGTATGGAAGGGCTCTGCCAGAAGGCGGCTCATCCGCCGCCCCCCCAGGCCACGTGGGTGGCTGGGTGGGCTCGGCCACTTTACGGCTGCTCCGAGCCGGCATCAGGGCAGGGTCCCGCTCAGCTGCAGCCACAACAGGGAAGAGGGGTTAGGATCTTAGCAACGGGCCTCTCCTCCCCCTGGCCATTGGGAGCCCTGGTTGAAAACGGGGTCCGACGGCCTCCAGAGCCCACCCCTGCCTGGCTCGAGCCATATGGGAGAGGGCCCTGACCGGTGTTACCTTGTGAAAGGCCGGAAACAAAAGAGAATTTTTTCCGGGGTTTGCTTGCTTTAAAATGTGAATTCACGGAAGCAAAATAACTTCTCTAATTGTTTTTTTAGGCTGTCAAAAACTAAACTAGCCTTCAATTGGTCCCATCAATTCACAGAGGAAGTTCTCAGGGAGAAAAACTTCAAAGTATGCCTTCCCGCCAAATGCCTTTAATACATTACCAACACATAATTGTTTCACTCATTGTGCTGTGTATGTTGTCCTGTCTGTGAAGGGCCCTGCAGAGGATAATAAAGACTGCCTTTGTAGTTGAAAAACAAAAAGGGGGAACTGTGATAGCTAACGGCTGGCCTAAAAGCCTCACAGACACAAGTAACCCTGACCTTAACTCGATCAGCCTATACCTGTGATAGAAAGGAAACATCTTTGGGAGAGAGGGCACTGAGAGGTAGAGGGACATGGCTGAAGAGAACAGATGCCAGTGAATCCCTGACGAGCACGTATGCAGGCAACTATTGTTCGGTGAACTGGGTGGCACCAAGATTCTAGCCAGTCATGGTCAACCGTATAAAAGCTAGTGGTGTACAAAAAAGTATTGCTATTGCTGCATGAACCTCGGAGTGTTGTTGTACCTGTCTCAACTGCAACAGGTTCCCACCTCCTATTTTTTTCAACTGCTCTTTTAACAACCCATTCATCGATTCAACCAATTCTGCAGCTTGTGGATAGTATGGTGTATGAAAAACCCACAGAATGTGTTGCTGCTCAGCATATTGTTGAACAGACTTGTTTCCAAAATTGCACCCATTCTTGGTTTGGATCTGTAATGGAATTCCACAGCCCAAAATTATTTGGTCTATAATACAGATGGTATTTGGCATGTAGCCTTATAAGGACGAGCAATCAAATATCCAGAATATGTATCTACAATGGTACAAACATCTTTACACTCTTGGCCCTGGGGTAAAAGTCTAATATAATCCATTTGCCAAATGTGTCCTGTCGATTTTCCTCTCCCCAACTGTCCTTTCACAATATTTAGCATTAGGTGTTTATATGTGTTGGCACATGGGATGCTGGGCAATTATGGTTTTGATCATATCAAGTGACATTGTTATGCCATGTTCTTGAGTCCCCCGTAAGTGGGTTTTCCCCAATATGCCCACACTTTTGGTGTGCCCATTTTGCCAAGTCTTCATTATCCTTTTTCTGAGGGAATTCCAGTCCAGACTGCAGTTGTCTGCAACAGTTATAAAGTTGTTCTAAAGTGTCCACTTTACTATGAGCATCAACATGAAACACAGTCACCTTGGTTCTTTGTACTATTTACCAAATGTCTTTCCACAGTTCTATTCCCCAGACTCCCTTAGAATGTATTTTGCAATCTTTGGCTGTCCAGGTTGGTAGTCAAGTAGCTAACCCATTAACTACTGACCAAGAATCTCTACACAAATGGCATTCTCCTAGATCTTCCTATTTTAAAGCTGTATAAACAGCATATAATTCAGCATACTGTCTGCTTTTCCATTCTCCTGTTGTTTCCAGAAATTTCTTTTGTAGAAGATGTTACACTCCCTAAAGCATACCCCTGGGATGCCATCCCATGAAACAAAGAAATTCCTTCAAACAAAACCCCCCTCCCTTACCGAAAACCCCGTTATCTCTTAGGATTTCTATTGGCTCTTAAAGTTACAAGTTAATTGGTTCTTTTCTTACTTAGAGTTTTAAGATAATTGGTTAGTTTGTAAGTTGTAGTTTTTATTGGTTAGAAACTCAATCCTCTGGAAACCTATATAAAGTCTTTGTTATCTGATATAATTAGACCGTTGTTAGCATCTCCCTTCAAGGACAATAAAGTTATCTTCGGAATCTTTGCTGCATGGTCTCAAGCCTTTACACATTGCTAGTGAGTAGCTGAGGGCTCTGCATCCGGGGTTCAGAGGTATCTGGACTCAGGGCTGCAGACCCCGGGGTTGGAAAGCACCCAACCCTAAAAACAGCTACATTCTTTCAATGGGGATGATAAGCTACCGCCTTCCAAAACCTCTTTCCTCCTACATATTTAGTTGATCCATCAGTAAACCAAGCATGTTCCATTTCAAAGGGCATTAATTGATCTAAAGGTTTGCCCCACTGTACTTGGGATTCCTGTTCAACTGTACAATTGAGAATTATTTCCTGATCCCACATGGGGGCAGTAGCCATTCACTCATGGAAAGCAGCTACTATGCCAACCCCCACCTTGACTCTATCCTTAATGTACCATTTCCACCTTTATGATGCTTGATTCCTGAGCATGCCCAAGTCGATGGGTTTTCAGAAAACTTTTAACCCATTGCACGATGGGAATTTCCGGGTGAAGTGCCACTTCATGTCCTACTGTTAGTTGTTCTGTCTCCACCAATGCCCAATAACATGTTAACAACTGCTTCTCAAAAGGGGTATAATTGTTTCCTGCCTTTTGGCAGCTTTCTTCCTCAATAGCCCAAGGGAACATTTTCTTTCCCTGTTTTTGCCATAGGCACCAATTGGCATGTGACTCATTTACAGGTACATTCAATTCCACTTCTCCTATTTTTATGGGCCATAAATCCAAAGCCCTTTGAATAGTCTCTCTTGCTAGGTCAAAGGCAGTTTGCTGTTCCTTTCCTCATTCAAACTCATATTTTTTTCCTTGTTACTTTATATAATGGGATTAAGATTTGTCCTACATGTGAAATTGTTGCATCTGGTTGTTGCTTGGGGTGATAGCAAGTAAAGAAAGCAGGAAGGGCCTTTGCAGGGGTTTCACAGAGATGTTTATTTCAGCCACGTGCATGCACGGTCCATGGTTCAGAGACAAAAGCAAAGGCTTTGTGAGGGTCCAGGTTAAGTACATGGGAGGAGCAGGGCGGGGAAGAAACATCAGAGACCAATTACCAGGGGACATGTGGGTGTCAAAAGGGTGGGGTTAGGGCAAAGGGCCAACAGGGAAACAGGGTGGGAGTGACCAAAGACTGAGGGACAGGGAGAGGGGCACCAGATTGACCCAGGGAACAGAACAAGAGTTGCTTTGGCCGGATAGAACAGGATTCATTATCAAGAGGAGGAGCTGAGAGAGGCCTCTCGTGTTCCCTAACTAGGGAATGCCTTTCAGAGTTTTCACATGAAATGTGCTATCCAAAAATAAAACAGTCCAATGTCGCAGTAGAGATGGACAAGACACCTTTTTCTTCATGCAGCAATAGCCCATCTTTATTCTTCACAGCTCATATTTATATGATTTTCTAAAAGCATCGTGTTTAATCCTAATTGGTTAGTAACTTGTTGCTACCCAGTTCATTGGTTAGTACTTGCTGGAGTACATGCTTGCCAAAAACTTTATTCTCTAAATATGTTTACATTCTTTTTTAATGGGTACAGAATTATTCTCACGGTTAGAAATTCCTTTTTCACGGGAACTTGTCAGGCCAGATGTTAGCTGTACTTAGCCAAAATAGCAGGCCTGGGCCATGATTTTACAAGGGTAACAAGGCTCTTATTTTATAAGGCTTTACCTATATGCAACAGTCCAATAAAGCTTTGTGCCTCATTCTATTACAAGGTGTTGCAAAATCCAAAATCTTCTGTCGAGCTTTGGGCAATATTTCTCTGTGCCCACAATGCCACTGAATTAATATAAATTTCACTCTTTGGGACAGTTCTTGGTTTTTAGTGAGATTAATTTCCCAGACTTTCTGTTTCATATGATCCACAATTGATTACAGAAGCTGTTGTATTTCTTCCTCGTTATTTCCCTGAATTATGATGTCATTGTCTTGGGGATGGTTTATTATCTCATATCATTTTTTTGGGTTTTGTTCTGTTCCATTTTCGATTGTTTCCAGGGACTTGCCCCCCTCCCCCGCCTTTCCCCAGACCCAGGAGTATCCTGATGAGTGAGAACCAGGTCAGGGTTTCCAGGAAGAGTTAGGGGCGGGACGAGGGGCAGCTCCTTCCTTTTCGGCGCAGGCTGTTTGACTGGACACACGAGGTCAGTATCTCTGACCAGGGATCCTGCTGATTCTGTGGGGGTTTGCCTCCTTCTTCCTGCTGTTTTTTTGTTTTGTTTTGTTTTTTTGTTTGTTTGTTTTTGTTGGTTTGTTTGTTTGTTGCTTCAGCACTGTGACTGAGCTTGCCATCTTGGCTTCTTTTGCTGCTCTGCTGTTGGGAAGCCCAGAGCCAGTGCATGTTCTGCCAGAACCCAGTACCACCCTCGTTTTCCTGTCTTGAGGCAGGGATGCGGCTTGATCTACTGGTTTATCATTGGGAAGATCTCCTGCCAATTGATCCAATGTGAGTTTTCTATGTGGAACTCTAGCATAAGACTCGATTAATTTTGTGAGAGCTCTCTTCCATTTGACCTTCCCTCAGTGTGAACTGTGCGTCTGTTAAAATTGTCATGGCAATATGCCTGCAATCAAAAAGTACCAAGTCATAATTACTGAAGGTGCCTTTTAATAGTTGCTTGAAATATGGAGAGCCTAAAATACTCCCTTTCAATGCTTGTCTCAAGCGTTTAATTACGTCATGTGTCAGGGGTGCCAATTTGGGATGCACATTTCTTCTTATATAACTGAATGGCATGGCTCTTAACTCTGTTGATGCCATGTTGAAATCTCCTTCTTTTAATGCCTTTGTTCTGATCTAATCCCAGTCTGTGAGCATGTCTCTTGAAGGTTTTTTGTTTTCCTTTTTGGGATGGTCCTTGTCTCCGAAGGAAATGGGACTAATTCTCTGCTTATATTCTGTGAATTGTCTTCATTCTGTGTGTTTGGGTCCTGGAAGGATGCTTCTTCTTTCAGCTTCAAAGCTGTATTAATATCTTCATTCACTCCTCCTGTGAAGTAACTTGGGGTTTGCATTTGCTGCTGTAAATTAAAAGTATTTGAGGATGGAGTAATAGAAACTGCCAGAGGTGGCGCTGCAGCAGGAGGTTTAACATCTTGTTGCTCACAAAATGGCGTTGGTGGAAGTAGGTATGGGTTGTTTACAGAAGTGTAGAGGGCGTCGACATTTTGTCATACGGAAGTCAAGCGTATGGTTCTGTCATTTTGCTGTACGGACAGCGTCCGCATGGCGTCACCATCTTGTGACCTGTACAGATCCTGTGCAGTGTCCTGGAGTTGGAATAAAAGATCTCTGAGAAATTCCCAGGCAATTACATTATGGTATGTAACTGTCTGGCCAAATGAAGGGTTGATCTGCATGACTGAGATCTCTGAGGAGTGCCAGGGACCGGGAAAAATCTGTGCTGCATCTGATTGTGAAATAAAGAAATTGAGAATTAAGAATCAAGCATGCTTTGACTAAAAGGGGGACTGACAAAACTGTATTATTTGCTATATTTTATGGTGCTTACAAGAACAGGAGGAGAGCAAGGCTACAAGGTGGGTTCAAGGGCTAGAATGTGCAAACAGGATGCAAAGACAAAGACACCACAAGGTAAGGGGGTCCTCAGACACCTGAGACCAGGAAAACTGATATCAAAGTCTGGAAAATGACCAAATGACTAGAGAGAGAGCATGCGCAAAGAGGTGAGGTGAAAAACTCGAACTGAGAGGAAGACTATTTACTTCATCCCAAAGACCCTCAGACAACCACTAGAACAACCTAAAAGGAACAATGTGCAGTCACAAAGAGGCGCGAAACTAATTTCCATATGACCGTGGATAGGCAATGAATATGTATTAGGCGAATTGTGTATTCCTAGTTTGTAGAGAATAAAAGGAGAGGCGCAAGTGGTGAAAGGTGTGCATGTTTTTGGAGGAGCTATCCCCCATGCACCTCAGAGCTGAATAAATACATACCTACTCTTATAACTTATTTTTGTGTGTTATAGAGTGTTTTTCCACACTTCAGTTGTTGTCTGCGATTGGGAGAAAGCTTGCAAACAGGCTGGCAAAGGGGTGAATGTTCCTGCAGCAGTTTTAGGTATTAAGGAACTGCTGTGCATATTTTTTGAATCTGAGTTTGCAAGCTCTGATTCGGAATCTGAGCTCTCTCCTTCTTTCTCGCTTGTCTCGGGTGAGCTGTTCTCCCCCTCCGGGTCTATCTCTCCCTGGCTCTCCCCTGCCATGCTCTGCGGGCTGGCTGAAGGCACAGCTGTGCTTGTTATGTTTAAAATCTGCATCGGAACTGCTCCGAGCAGTGCGGGCTGCCCTGTGGGCACTCCCTTCACTCCACGCGGCGGCGGTGGCAGTCTTGGCCCCTCGGCTGGGGGCTGGCCCTCTCCCTCCTGTCCGGGCGACGGTGGCTTCCCTCCCACTGCTCCGAGCGCCTCCGCTCCAACAGCAGCAGTTGACGGGGCTGCCTGCGCCGCTCCGCTCAAGGCTGATCTCAGCTTCCCAGTTTGTACTGGGGCTGTTTTTTGCTCCCTGCTTTTCGCTCTCCGCTCTCTGAGCTGCGTCCATGGCTCTGTGGGTGCCATTCGCTGCAAGCGGCGGCAACACAGGTGCTGCAGCACCTGCTCCCTGCACTGGGGAAAATGTTTGAACTGTTCACTGCTGCGCAGTTTCTGATGAGTGGGGCTCGACTCTCCCTGAATCAGAGCAGTTTTCCAGGGGTCCAAGGGATTTCGGAGGTCCCTTCTCTGTTGGGAGTTGCTCTGCAGGAGCTGAAAGCACCCTGTCACTCGGCTGAGGTTTTTTCTGTGATTTTTTAGGTTTTGTCCCCACTCTCCCGATCGGGAGGGGGGAAGGACATTCCCTGCACTCCACTCGCTCCCATGGCTTCCCCTGCGGCTTGCATCTTGGGGATTTCAGTCATGGGATTCATCTCTTTTCTTTCTGCTTGTGATTTGCATTTGCATGCTATAACTTCATATACCACTCTGAAAGCAGAAAGAAGCCTTGCAGCTGCTGGACTTCCAAGCGTTGCTGCATTATACAATCTGAGATTCAGAGTCTCAGAGAAATTAATTAAACAGATTTTTTCGGTCCTCATTCAAAAATTGTTCCTGGGCCCATTTTAAAAGATCCTTTAATTGGCCCCTGGAGACATTAATAGAATGGTCTTTTGCCAATAATTCTATTTGATACAGAACATCCTTTTGAGATCTGGACATTACGTTGCCCATCTT
This sequence comes from Erithacus rubecula, assembly GCF_903797595.1. Taxonomy (NCBI): domain Eukaryota; kingdom Metazoa; phylum Chordata; class Aves; order Passeriformes; family Muscicapidae; genus Erithacus; species Erithacus rubecula. Next base: position 147,535 of record NW_027636106.1, on the reverse strand, counting down.
ATAGATTACCCTGAAGATAACGAGTTACTCCAACCTGAATGGCAGTCAGCTTCTCCCTTGGATGCCCCTTTTTCCGAAAATGACCAGCACCACGGGCTTCTGGTTCACCATGCACCGGTGTCTAGGGATTCTCTCAGCTCACTTTTACCCTGGGAACTTTTCCAGCTTCCAGCTACTTACGTTATCTTTTTTTCTCCAGGGCGGTCCTGATTCTGAGACCTAATAGGTGTATTCATTACTTGCAACACGGGAACCGCTTGTAACAGCACTGATTGTTTTTGCACCACTTAATTAGTGGTTTGTCTGCAGTCTCTCCTGTCTTCCCTCAGAGCCAGGATTAAAAATACACAAATGAAATGAATTTTCTCATATTTGGGTGTTGGGGGTTGAGTGTTTTTTTTATTACTGTGTCAATTTAAAGAATTTTTCCCATTATCATGCCAATGGAGCTGGCCGGGTTACACCCAGGATCTCTGATGACTCCAGACAAAAGGGGTTGGTAGCAGCGGCTTCCCGAGGGGCCTCTCATGCTTCTGGAGAGAACTCGTGTTTTCTGGCGAGCTCAGAGGAGGACGCCCCGACTGCAGCCCCTGCTGTGGAACACAGGAGAGCCAGACCCTCTGTGATCACCTGCCCTGCATCTGCCCCGTTCCAGCCTCCTGCCTCTGCAGACACAGCTGATCCCCCGGACACACACGGTGAGCGAGGAGCCGCCGCTCCAGCCCGTTCCCACCGAGACCAGCGTGGCCGCTGCCGCCCCCTCCTGCCTCTGCTCCCGCCTGTTTTCTGCTGCTGTCGGACTTTGTTCAAGCTGCAGGACTGGGACCAAGCACAGAGACAGCGTGTTTGCATCTAAAGAAGGGACTGAAACCGAGTTATCTATTGTGTTCTGTTAGCAATTTTAACAACTGCTGATGTTTTCTGCTTGTACAGTTAGATATATTAGTAAAAGAGCTGTTATTCCTACCCCCTTATCTCTGCCTCAGAGTCCTTGATTCAAACAACTATAATACTTGGGGGGAGTGGAATTAAAGTCTCTATTTCAAAGGAAAACTTCTGCCTTCACTGGCAGACACTTGTCCTTTCAAACCAGGACAGATTTTGGTGCCCAACGTGGGGCTGCAGAGGGCACAGAGTGAAGAGTTAATACAGGAATAACAGCTCTCTTAAGTGGCAATATGTTGTCTGGTTTAATCTGGTTTGGGCTCCATATGGCTATGGATATCTCTCTCCCATTTGCAAGCCCTTATTTGAATTTGGGCCCTCTCACCAAAGTTACTGTAGCTATTATCTGATTTGTTTGGTGGATTGATTGTGTCAGGAATTAATGTTTTGTTGTTTTTTTTTTTTTTCTGGGAAGTGGCCACATGGATCCGGAGCTATCGTACTCTAACTGCGTGTTTCTGGGGCTATTTCAGTAATGGTACTTACTGTGAGATAACGAGTGCAAGGGAAATTTTCTCCCAACCCATCACCCAGTTTTTTGAGGCTACCCCACTGGTTCTCAAGGATTTCAGATCTGCTTTAATTGCTAGTGTTATTAATCAGTAGCTGGTGTTGCTGATAGGCCTGTTCTACTTAGCACTGAGAATCAAGGGAATATTGGCTTAGACAACAACTCTGATACCTGCTCCAGGGACTAGGGATGTTGCCCCAGAACCTGCCTCTGCCCCAGGGACTAGGGATGTTGCCCCAGAACCTGCCACTGCCACAGGGACTAGGGATGCTGCCCCAGAGCCTAACCCTGCCCCACAGCCCACCACAGAAATGAGCCATCCAGAGTGGGTGGGGGCTCTAGTGAAGGATATAGGCCTAATGTTGAAGGAGAAAAGCCAAATGTTGAAGGAGCATAGCCAGATGATGAAGGAGTATTTTTCTCCAGCTGGTGAGAAACCCTAAAGAGGGAGAGTCAGATGGTGCTGCAGTAGAACCCGTAGATGTTGTATCTGTCCAGGTTCCAGCTGGATCACAGGAGCAGCCACAGCCAGCAGCAGTTGCCCCTGTGGAAACTAGAAAATCTAAGATTAAAACGAGGCACCTAGATGATGGGGATTAGCAAGGAGGGTCCTCACAACCAGCAAGGGAGCCAGAGGTTGAGATTGTCACCGAGTCCCTCTCATACGATAGTCTCCGTAACCTGCGTAAAGACATTGCTCGGCGGGGCTGTGAGTTTTTTACAACTTGGTTACTCCGGGTCTGGGACCTTACAGGAACAGGTGTACAACTGGATGGAACTGAGGCCAGGAATTTGGGATCCTTGGCCCAGGATTCAGGTGTGGACCAGATATTCGTAAGGGAGCAAGGCCTCCTTTCCCTCTGGGACCGCCTTTTAATGAGTGTGAGAGAGAAGTTTATACACAGAGAGAGAATGCAGGAGCACCACCGTAGGATGCGCTGGAAGACCCTTGAGGAAGGGATCCAGCAGCTGAGAGAAGCAGCAGTATTAGAGGTACTCTTTGGGAGGGATGGACAGCATGACAATGACCCTGACAAGGTCAAGTGCACAGGCAGATGTTATGGAATTTGGCAACCTTGGGTCCATCTCAATATACCACCTACATAGCAATGATTAATGCTGATAACCACCCAGAGACAGTGTGTTCTGTTGCCAACAAACTCAGAAATTTTGAGAGCATGATGAATGGCCCAATGCAGGGTAATGTCTCTGCCATGGCCAGGGACCTCCAACAGGTCGAAGATAGGATGAGGGATATGAGGGAGGAGATGATGGAGGAGATGAGGGAGGTGAGGGAGGAGGTGAGGAAGATCAATGTAGCACCAGTATGACTCAAAGGCCCCCAAGTCAGATCTTGTGTAAATTAGATTGTAAATTAGAACGTATATAAATAGGTTTTTTTTGAATGTTTATGATAAGGGACACGTGGCCAAGATGGAGAATTTGGGGGTGGACACCATTTCCTCCTTCTTCTCCATGTCATCCATGTTGGGTGACACGTTGGCACTCTTGGATTGGATGGGGTCAGGGCTGGACCATTTAATAAAATTGTATTGTATTGGGAAAATTTTGTAAACATGTAATACGTAGTACTAACTATATAAGATAAGCCCTGCCTTCACCAGGCAGATCCCACCATGGATGCCAGGCTGAGCAGACCCTGCTGGCCAGGCAAAAAGTCCCAGAGATAAGAAATAATAAACAATCCCTGGAAAAAGAGAAAACTGTCTCCGGCAATCTCTTTTCGGCTGCTTCAGGGAAAACCAGGGTTTGAACCACCTTTGTGTCCCTCTGGGGTGATCTCGGGGCAGAGGAGGAACCCCAGACTGGGACACCTGGCGTCCCTGGATGAGCATTGACATCTGGCATCCCTCTGGGTGGGTGTCCTGGTTTGAAAGGACAGGTGTCTGCCAGTAAGGGCAGAAGTTTCCCTTTGGAATAGAGACTTTGGTTCCACTCCCTTCCCCCAAGTATTATGATTGTTTGAATCAAGGACTCTGAGGCAGATATAAGGGGGATGGGAATAACAGCTCTTTTACTAATATATCTAACTATACAAACAGAAAACAATAACAGTTAAAATTGCTAACAGAATGAAATAGATAATTCGGTGTTTTTCCCATTATCATGCCAATGGAGCTGGCCGGGTTACACCCAGGGTCCCTGATGGGTCCAGACAAAGGTGTGGGTGGGGACGGCCCCCGGAGGGGCCTCTGAGGCTTCCGGGAGGGCACTCGCGTTTCCGGCGAGCCGGGAGGAGGACGCCTGGGATCGTTCAGCCACGCGGCCGAGCACAGCAGAGCCAGACCCTCTGCGATCACCTGCCCTGCATCTGCTCCGTTCCAGCCTCCTGCCTCTGCGGACACAGCTGATCCCCCGGACACACACGGTGAGCGAGGAGCCGCCGCTCCAGCCCGTTCCCGCCCGAGACCGGCGTGGCCGCTGCTGCCCCTCCCCCCTCCCTCCTGCCTTCGTTCCCATCTGCCCTCTGGCAAATCCGGGCTCTGGACTAAGTACAGAGACAGCGTGCTTGCACCTAAAGGGACTGACACCAAGTTATCTATTTCGTTCTGTTAGCAATTTTAACTGTTATTGTTTTCTGTTTGTATAGTTAGATATATTAGTAAAAGAGCTGTTATTCCCACCCCCCCTTATCTCTGCCTCAGAGTCCTTGATTCAAACAATCGTAATACTTGGGGGAGGGGAGTGGAACCAAAGTCTCTATTCCAAAAAGGGAAACTTCTGCCCCTACTGGCAGACACCTGTCCTTTCAAACCAGGACAGGGATGAGAAGCAAGTAGCCATTGCTTCAAAAAGAAGACGCCGCCGGAAGGAGGAGAAGAAATCTTCTTAAAAGACTACATTCCAGCAGACAGAGACTTTTGACATGTTTTAAAAATGTTTTGTTTTTCCTTTTGGAGAAAACCTACCCTCCAGTCAACCCTGTGAAAGATCCCTTCCAAGTTGTCTTGTTAACACTGAACAGTTTGGCAGCGGCCTGGATCATCTCTCAGCAACATCCTCCTAACGTCCACGCTGCCCTCCAAAACATAAATAGCCTAATTGGACAAGTGAAGCAAGAATCAGAAGATTGGTTCAATGAACTGTTCAAAGGCTGGGGACTCACAGGGTGGTGGACTCCTATAGTTAAAACAATTTTTTTATTCTTTAATATTCTTTTCCATATAATTGTAGCATTTGGGATCCTTCGTAGCTTAATTTTCAAAGCTATTAATGGTCTCATTTCTTCTACCTCAGTAGTCAACCACATCGAGTTGACAAACAAAAAACAATCTAATTTTCCTGCAAACTGCAAGTGGTGGGCAAATTCATATTCCGAATCAAAATGAACCCGATGTTTTCTTTTAGCCTTGTTTTAAACAAAAAATGGGGAGATTTTGTATTTCATATACTTGGTCTGTGTAGCACTGACAATGGTATATCCCTGACTTCCCCTATACCCTGTGTTGTGGTTCAGTCCTTTCCCCTCCCCCCTAAGCTGATTGGCTGTACACTGGTTTTACTCCGCCCCTGGCGGGGGATTTAAACTTCAAAACCCAGGCATTCCCACTTCCTCTTTCTCCCTGGAAGCCATCCGGAATAAAGCTGTGAACCCCTTCGGGAGAAGGAGCCTCTTTTGTTCTTTTACCTCGTTCCTGCAGGGCTCTGGGCTTCCATCTAGTAACTGAGCTAGCCAGAGGGAAGCTCAGATCGTCTCTGCACCCTTCAGTCAGAATGTGTCCCAAATATTTGACTTTCCATTCTACTAACTGTGCTTTCTTTTCGGACACTCCAAGTCCTTTTTTTTTGCAAGGATAATAAGCAGCTTTACAGTAGTCTCTTCAACAACCTTTTCCTGTTCCCCTGATAACAGCAAATGACCCACATATTGCAACAACTTAAATCTTGAGGTTGAAGTAAACTCTTAATATTTTCTGCAAAGCTTGCAAACCAGTGACTCTGTAAATCCTTGGGGAAGGACTGTCCATGTCAACTGTTGTTTTATCACCTTCCCTCCTTCCTCTTGTTCCCACTCAAAGGCAAAATACTGTTTACTATCTTCTGTAATCAGACACCCCTAGAAAGCATCCTTCAAATCCAGTACAGAATAATATCGATGTGAAGAAGGGATCTTATTCAGAATTGTATATGGAACCGGAACTGTGGGATGCCTTGGTTTGACAATTTCATTTATTATTCTTAAATCCTGCGCCGTTTTGTATGTTCCATCTGGTTTCTTAACCGGCAGGATAGGGGTATTATAAGGAGACATACACGGCTCCAAAAGACCTGCTTTTAGCAGGGACTCAGTAACAGGCTGTAACCCCTTCTTTCCCTCCCTTGAAAGAGGATATGGCTTTTTAGATACCACTTGTTCTGGTTGCTTCAAAGTAATTTGGAGAGGTTCTATATCTAGTTTTCCATATTTCCCTGGGGCTGCCCACAATTCCGGATGTATTTCAGTAAAGCCTTCTCAAATATTTTACACAAAGATACTACAGTTTTGGACTCCGTGTCACTTCTTACAATACTAATTTTCATTCCCATTCTAGCCATCAGATCTCTTCCCAGTAAATTACAATCAAAATTAGGAACAAACAGGAATTCATGCTTTTCAAACTCATCTCACCCATTTAGCAAACTCCCATAGTTTTCCCTGTGTTACTTTTATTTTCCAGCAAAACTCACAAAATCTTTAAAACAGACTCATTCTTTTCACATACAATCTTCATTTCCCGGATAGACTTTTATCCTTGTTCTCCCTCTCTTTATCACACACCGTATACCAGAGCCTGTCCCTTTCCTGTCACAGTCCAAACACGGTTCATCCCCCACTGGTGCTCCCAGCGGACATGTCCTGCAGCAGCATAGGTGGCAGGGAATCCCGAGCCTCACGAGGCCGGGAGCGTCCCGCAGCCCCACGGGGGCCAGCAGACACTGCCGGCCCTGCCCGGGGCTGGCGGTGTCAGGCACAGCCCCGCGCTGAGCCCCAGCAGCCCCAAAGGCCCTCAGCCCATGCTCCCGGTCCCGCAGCTCCGTGCCCGGCCCTGCCGCTCATTGCCTCACCCATACCTATCACACACTCATCTTCAATTCTCTTCCAATGCACAAACACTCTCCATCCACACGCCACTGTTGAGACCATCTCTCGACTTCCCTTTTTGCCCCCCCAGGGTATCTATATAGCATGGCTATATAAGCCCCTTTGCCAACTTATGGTCTGGACACACAAAATAACAATATTTTACCATAATTTCCATAGTTACCTCTAGGGGAATATACAATCTGTCCCAAGACCTCAGCATTCTCCCCAAGGGACTCTCCGGGGACCCTTTCCCGGCTTCACCCTTCCAACCCTCCATGGGTGTCCTGTTTCACCTGTGCAACCAACCCTCCATGGATGCCCTGCCAGGTGTACCTGTGCTGCCCTCCATGGGTTCTCCGTTTCACCTGTGCTGCCCTCCATGTGTGCCCTCCCAGGTTTGCTCCCCAAGGATCCCATTTTACTCACTGGTGAGATTTTCAGTGGTCCTTCCCTGCGGACTCTTCATGGACCCCCCTGGTCCACCACTCGTCTGTCTCCTGGACAGTCTAGGGAACCCAATCGATCTCCCGGTGCCAGCTGGCACCCCGGGGAGCTGATCACCGAAACTGGGTGAGGCACCTTCAGCTCCACCTGCTGCCTGCCCCCCCGGACGGTGGAAATATCCTGGACAGAGCCCCCAATTTGTAAAGAAAATTAATCGACAAACACCAGAGGTTTATGTCCAAAAAGGAGACAGAGGACTCCTTTTTGCTTTATTCGAATAAAGGGAGAGGCCATGGGGCATTTCCCTGGGATCTCTCAAATTTTGGAGGACGCAGCCTCCCTTTTTATCCTAATTTCCCGGCTGCTTTTCCCTCTCTCTTTCCCCATTGGCTGATGTACTTGAGAGGCACAGACTTCCTGGAACGCCTGACACCTGACATTCCCCTCTAATGTATAACCCTTCCTTTTAATTTTTAATTCTTATACAATTCATAGTTTTTCTCCGTTGCTTCTTTCATCTTCCGATATCCAATTTCATTTACCAGCAAACCTACAGTTTGTTTGTAAAGGCAAATCTCTTTTGCCATTCATCACTCAGTGGAATTCTTCCCATTGTTTCTTTTATCACTTGTGCTAACTTTATCTACTAGCAGATCTACAACTTGTTTGTAAAGACAAATACAGCATTCCTCTCATTATTATACGTGACTCTCAGCGTGTACTGCGACAAGGAGCTTGTCCTGGTTTGGAGGACAGGTATTTGCCAAGAAAGGTAGGAGCTCCTCCTGAGATGGAGAATGTAAACTCCATCCCTCTTGAGTATTATAATTTTGGAATCAGGGACTCTCAGGCAGAGATATGGGTGTAGGAATAACAGCTCTTTACTAATATATCTAACCAGAGAAACAAAAACAACAGCAGCTATGAAAATTAACAACAAACAGAACAGTAACTCAGTTCCAATCCCTTTTGGCCTCAGACACTCTCTCCCTGCACTCAGTAAAGGTGATGGTGGGGGCAGGACCAATCCCGCACAGCTGCGGAGGGCTGGGATGATGGCAGCAGCATCCCAAGTGGGAGAAGGGATGGAGGAAGGACTCCCTTGCTCACCATGTGGGTTTGCGGCACTCGGCTGCTTGCTTGAAGGTAGCAGGCTTGAGCGGGGAAGGCACCAGTGCAGTGTCCCACAGCAGAGAAACCTGGGTCCCAGTGGGGTGGAAGTGACCAGCCCCCGGATGTCTTCCTTCGACCCCACCAGCGAGTGACAGAGCCAGACCCCGCCCATCTCTTTGTCCCTAGCCATCACAAGCTAGGGTGCAGCCCAACAAGCTTTCTTAGCATCATAATGGAGAAAATTCCACAGAGAGAACAAAAGTTAAGGGAACAAATCCCAATCATTGCTATGTAGGTGGTATATTGTGATGGACCCAAGGTTGCCAGATTACATAACATCTGCCCTGTGCACTTGACCTTGTCAGGGTCATTGTCATGCTGTCCATCCCTCCCAAAGAGTACCTCTAATACTGCTGTCTCTCTCAGCTGCTGGATCCCTTCCTCAAGGATCTGCCAGCGCATCCTACGGTGGTGCTCCTGCATTCTCTCTCTGTGTACAAACTTCTCACTCACACTCATTAAAAGGCGGTCCCAGAGGGAAAGGAGGCCTTGCTCCCTTACGAATATCTGGTCCACACCTGAATCCTGGGCCAAGGATCCCAAATTCCTGGCCTCAGTTCCATCCAGTTGAACACCTGTTCCCGTAAGGTCCCAGACCCGGAATAACCAAGTTGTAAAGGGCTCACGGCCCCGCAGTGCAATGTCTTTACGCAGGTTACAGAGACTATCGTATGAGAGGGACTCGGTGACAATCTCAATCTCTGGCTCCCTTGCTGGTTGTGAGGACCCTCCTTGCTGATCCCCATTATCTAAGTGCCTCGTTTTAATCTTAGATTTCCTAGTTTCCACAGGAGCAACTGCTGCTGGCTGTCGCTGCTCCTGTGATCCAGCTGGAACCTGGACAGATACGACATCTATGGGTTCTACTGCAGCACCATCTGACTCTCCCTCTTTAGGGCAGAGGGAGGGTTTCTCACCAGCTGGAGAAAAATACTCCTTCATCATCTGGCTATGCTCTTTCAGCATTTGGCCTGTATCCTTCACTAGAGCCCCCACCCACTCTGGATGGCTCATTTCTGCAGTGGGCTGTGGGGCATCATCCCTAGTCCCTGGGGCAGGTATCCGAGTTGTCATCCAAGCCAATATTCCCTTGTTTCTGAATGCTAAGTAAAACAGGCCAATCAGCAACACCAGCCACTGTATAATAACACTGGCAATTAAAACAGATCTGAAATCCTTGAGAACCAGTGGGGTAGCCTCAAAAAACTGGGTGATGGGTTGGGAAAAAATTTCCCTTGCACTCGTTACCTCACAGTAAGTACCATTAGTGAAATAGCCCCAGAAACACGCAGTTAGAGTACGATAGCTCCGGATCCATGCAACCGCTTCCCAGAAAAAATTAAAACCCATGAATTCCTGACATAATCAATCCACCAAACCAATCGGACAATAGCCACAGCAACCTTGGTGAGGGGGCCCAAATTCAAAAAAGGGCTTACAAATGGGAGGGAGATGGCTGTGACCACATGGAACACAAACCAGATTAAACCAGACAACATATTGCCAGTTAAGAGAGCTGTTATTCCTGTCTTAACTCTCAACTCAGGGCCCTCTGCCCCACGTTGGGCGCCAAAATCTGTCCTGGTTTGAAAGGACAGGTGTCTGCCAGTAGGGGCAGAAGTTTCCCTTTTTGGAATAGAGACTTTGGTTCCACTCCCCTCCCCCAAGTATTACGATTGTTTGAATCAAGGACTCTGAGGCAGAGATAAGGGGGGGTGGGAATAACAGCTCTTTTACTAATATATCTAACTATACAAACAGAAAACAATACCAGTTAAAATTGCTAACAGAGTGAAATAGATAACTCGGTGTCAGTCCCTTTAGATGCAAGTACGCTGTCTCTGTGCTTAGTCCAGAGCCCGGATTTGCCAGAGGGCAGACGGGAACGAAGGCAGGAGGGAGGGGGGAGGGGCAGCAGCGGCCACGCCGGTCTCGGGCGGGAACGGGCTCACCCTCACCGAGGGCGGCGGCTCCTCGCTCACCGTGTGTGTCCGGGGGATCAGCTGTGCCCGCAGAGACAGGAGGCTGGAACGGGGCAGATGCAGGGCAGGTGATCGCAGAGGGTCTGGCTCTGCTGTGCTCGGCCGCGTGGCTGAACGATCCCAGGCGTCCTCCTCCCAGCTCGCCGGAAACGCGAGTGCCCTCCCGGAAGCCTCAGAGGCCCCTCTGGGAGCCGTCCCCACCCACCCCTTTGTCTGGACCCATCAGGGACCCTGGGTGTAACCCGGCCAGCTCCATTGGCATGATAATGGGAAAAATTCTTTCAATTGACACAGTAACAGAAAAACACTCAACCCCGAACAATCCCCTTCTGCTGGAGCTGGATTTTTTGGAACAAAAGGTTTGACCCACTTCTGGGGAATCCACCAAGGGCCTGAGGGAGTGGATATGCACACATAACCATGCCCCCAGGTAACAGACTCAAAGGGATTTTTGGTTTCCCATGTTTCTGGGTCCCTAATCAAAACTGGTGGATGCTGAGACAATTTTAACTGTTTACTGCTGTTAAAGTGACGTACCACAGGAGGACTCATGTTTTTGAATGGACAATTTAATAAATTGACAGTGAACAGGGCTTTACAGAGCTATTGCTGTGGAGACATCCACACAGTTGAACTGCTCTGTCTAGCCAGGACCTGCTTGAGCGTCTGGTGGGCACGCTCAATCACAGCTTGGCCTGTGGGGGAGTGGGGGATGCCAGTTTTATGTTCCACTCCCCACTGCTGGACAAATTCCAGGAACTCCTTGGATGTGTATGATGCCTTAAGATCCAAGTTTTCTGTTCTGCTTGGGTGTGCTTTCTGTTGTGCTTTAGGGTGATAAAGGCAAAATAGTCCAATATCAGCTAAGGACTTCAAGGACAGTTGTCTTCAGGCTCCAGGCCTTGAGTATAAACAATGTGAGAAGAGGACGATTCGGCCAGGAAAAAAGGGAAATGACATTCTACAAATTGAAACTGTTGATTGGATGGCCAGAGTTTATAAGTGTAAAATCATGTGACCTTTTGCTCTTTCACTTTCACCTGAGAGCCACTCGGACAGGGCAGGGGCCACGCTGTGGCACTGTACTGCCAGGGTGTGGCCTTTGCAGGCCTTTGAATAAATACCCATTTTATTTCCCCTAACTCTGTGTGATCTCTGTTCCAGCTCCTAAAGGCAACAGTTTTTGGCGAGCCAGGCAGGAGAGGAGGCATCTGGAAAATCCCTGGACTGAGGTTGACAGCTCTGGAAGGGCCCAACGCAGGTCCAGAGATATCAGAGCCAAGAACCCTGGGAACAGAGACATGTGAGTGACGGAATAAAAGGGTATTCTGTTTGTTTAGTGTCTGGGTTAGGTGCTAAGAGGATTTGTAATTTTGGAAAGTGTGAATTTGTTTTGGAGAACCTCAGCACAACACTTGTGCTCTTTATCTGTGAGAAGGACCACCTTCATAAAGAGCAGGTTTTAATTGCAGAGCTCTTGGCTTGAAGCCAATAAGTGGTGCAGTTAATTAGTGTCTGTGCTGTGGCTCAGAGGGTCATGGGTTTGAATCCCGACTGTTTGTGCTTTGCTGTATATTTTAGGGTATCAGAATGGGGTGCACATCCTCTTCTGAACGTGATAGTGGAAGCATTCCAAGAGATAGCCCTTTGGGATTAATATTGAAAAACTGGGCAAATCTAGTTGAGGAGGAGTCTATGCTCTCAAAGCCTGGACTGATTAAACTCTCAGAAAAAATGTGGCCAGTGTATGAATTAGATAATAGAGAAACATGGCCTAGGTTTGGAAGTTTAGATCAGAAATTAATATTAAGTTTAATATCTCGAATATGCGAAGATAGATTTTTTGAAGAATTAGAATATGCCCGACTCTTTCTGGTATTATCAAGCGAGCAGGACCAAGATAAGGAGAAGGAGCATTTATTAGTCTTAAAGGGCAAAAAGAAGGAGCCAACTTTTAGTACTTTATATAAAAAAACAGAGGAATCAGAGATAGACCTGGTGGCGCCGGCCATGAGGGCTGGATCGGTCCCGGCTGTGCTGGGCGCGGGCTTGGGTCAGGCCGCAGCCCCTCCTCCTGCAGTCCTGAAAAGGGGGGGCACAGGTCAGGCGGGGCCCGGGTCAATAAAAGAGGAGGAAGGTGGGCCCTGGCAGCAAAAAGACACGGCCCTGGCAGCCCCTGGCAACGCCCCGAGAGGAGGGGCAGGGGACAGTGCCTTTTACAAAGAAGGCGGGGAGGGAACCTCCCGCAGGGGAAGTGGCACCTCCTCCATCCTCAGGCCTGTGAGATACCATGGCAACTTCGAGGGCCAGGGAGGTGCCACCAGAGGTGACACTCTGAAAGATCGCAGACACACAGCCCGGAGCGGTGTCACAATAGGTCTTGCATGGTGCTTTCTAGGATGTGTAATCCGATACCAGAGGTATAAGGAATGTCTTACCTGTCCCTCCTGTCCCTTATCCTATTGGCAGACAGCCAGAAATCCCCTCCCTGACCCTTTCCTAGAAAAAGCCAAGACCTGATATGCGCTTCCTCTTTTGCCCTGCTACCACCATGCAATAAAAAAAAGGCAAAGAGCCACTCTTTTGAACCTCGTGCTTGTCTCATATGCTAGACCTAGCTACTTCTTATTGATACAATATGAGGTAAATAGGTTCAGCAGCCATAAAATTAAGGGTTACAAATAGTTTTAAGAGTTGTCCCCTCTGTTAAAATGTTAAGCAACTTACTGTTCTTGATGTGCATGTTCTGTATCCCCAAGTTGGCCATCTGTTTGTATTTTCCCAAACAATCCCAGTTCTAGTTCAATCACTTCCTGCTTCTGCCCTGTCCCTCACTTTGCTTCCGGCCGCCTGCTGCTGCCGCCTGTCAATCAAAAGACACTGCCCCATATGCAAAGTTTCCAGAGTTCCCAAGAAACACCTCTTCAGTGGAAGTCCTAACTACCCATGAACTAAGGAGCGGTTGAGAAGAGTGGCACCCCTGGACCAACGAGCCCCAATAGAGTTCTGAACATGCCTGTGAGGTTGGAACTCCCATTCCTGCCCTCGGACAGGACTGCACAGGAACCTCCTTCCAGCGTCACCTAGACAAGCAGCAGCAGGTGTCGGCCCCTGGCGACCCCCCCCCAATTCTTCAATAAAAGAGCTGCTATTTAATAAAGGCTTTGGCCCTGCTCCGTTTATTACAATTATTTGGGGGCTCGACCGGGAGGAGCCACGCCCAGAAGAGGACATCGGAGGGGAAGGCGCCACCCCGAAGAGACCATCTGGGTCAGCTGGCCACCCCGGACCCGGAGCAGCGCGGGACCAGGACAACGCTGGGAGTGCCGGTAAGGAGAGCGGCGGCGGGCATGGGAGGCGAGCGAGTGTGGTGTGAATGAAACGGGGACTGGCAGCTCAGACCCCGAAGCGAGTGTGGACCCCTGAGTACCGCGGTTCCGGACTCCTGCGAGGGGGCCGGCTGGGAAAAGGGGGAAGCGAGTGAGGCCTACCAAGGCCTAGAGTGTGAAAGAGGCGTCTCCTTGGGGCTTAGGCCCAAATCTGGGGAAGGGGGGAGACCCTTGCTAGGACCCAGGACTCGGTTGGGGAAGGGGGGGAGACCCTCGCTAGGACCCAGGACTTGGTTGGGGAAGGGGGGGAGACCCTCGCTAGGACCCAGGACTTGGTTGGGGAAGGGGGGGGAGACCCTCGCTAGGACCCGACATTGTGCAAGAAGGGGGGTGAAGGAAGGGGCAGCCGGCGCCCCGCTGGGACCGAGCCCCCAGGGACGAGGGTTTAGGAAGGGGTATCCGGGCCCCGCTGGGACCTTACCCAACTCCCATTGACAACTGGGAAGAGTAGAGGGAGGGGGCGACCGGGGCCTGGCTAGAGACCGGCTCTATCCCAGTTTAACCTTGTTAGGGAAGGGGACTGCGATCCTCACTAGGACCTAACTCAGTTGGGGAAGGGAATCGCAGTTCTCGCTAGGACCTGACTTGGTTGGGGAAGGGGACCACGATCCTCGCTCAGTTGGGGAGGACCTAACTCAGTTAGGGAAGGGGACCGCAATCCTCGCTAGGACCTAAGTAACCCGGTTAGGGAAGGGGACCGAAATCCTCGCTAGGACCTAACTCATTCTATTCCAGTAGAGTGTGTGTGTAAATTCTCTGTTTGTAAAAGCAAAGTGTAGCTGTACCAGTGTGTGTAAGTAAACTGTGTAAAATAAGTGTAGCAGTCTTGTGTGTAAGCAAGCATACTGTTTTAGTAATCAATATGGGAGCTTGCATGAGCCGAAAGAGTAGAGCAAAAAAGAACAAAAAGGTAAAGAATATCCCTCCTGACAGCCCTTTAGCGATAATGTTAAATAACTGGGATACTTGTGAAGCTACTAGAAAGTTAAATAAAATAAAAATGATCCACTATTGTGTTGAAGTATGGCCAAAGTTAAACCTACCAGAAACATGGCCATTGTTAGGTACCCAAGATCCATGGATGTGTTCAACGCTAAATCAGTATTTAAAAACTTATGGGAAATCAAATGTGGAACAACTAAAATACGCAGCTTGTTGGAGAGAAAACATAGTAGAAGAAAAACCAGTAAAGATATGTAAAGTAGCAGAAAAAAAGGGACAAGGTAACAAAGAACAGAAAAATGAAAGTAAATGGGACCCCCTTGATTACCTTCCCCCTCCTCCCCCGCCTGTCAATGCCCTTGATCCCCCACTTCCTCCTCCTCCGGCTGTCAACCCCCTTCAAGCCCTTCCTCTCCCTCCTCCGCCCACTACTTCCTTTGAACCCCCCACCTACAACCCCAATTACCTTCCTTCTGCTCCATCTGTCAATCCTCCTTCTACTTCTTCTCCGCCCACCTACACCCCCAATTACCTTCCTTCTTCTGCTCCATCTGTCACTCCCATTGAAACCCACCTCTCTCCTCCGTCTGCCAATGCCCAAGGTCCTCCTCTTCCTCCTCCGGCTGGCCACAACTCCCAACCTTCGTTTCTAAGTCCCACATCTCCTCAAGCATTTCCAGTTTCTTTTCCTCTTCAACCATCTAGCATAACTCTTTCATCACCACCTTCCCTTAGTACCCCTATTCCAAACCAGTCTCTTTTACCCATGTCTCCACTTCCCAGCTTGCCTTCACCCCTGGTATCCCCACAAGCCCCAATTCCTTCTGCCTTGGTTCAGGCACCTCCACCAGTAGCTGTTCCTTCACCTCCCCCCAATTGGGAACTGAGTCTATCTCCATACAGCAGTAGCACTTCCTCCAGTAATCTACAGAACCCTACACCAGCACAAGGTAGTAAGTTTACAGAGGAACCATATTATAATACAAGGTCAAGGGCAGCAAAGGCAGAAAGGATGTTCCCACTCAGGGAAGTCCCTATGGGAGGAAGAGAGGGCGGATTTGGATTTGTAGATGCACCATTAACAGCCTTAGAAGTGAGAGGATTTAAAAGAGAAATGGGGAATTTAGTGGAAGATCCTGTAGGTATTGCAGAACAACTAGATCAGTTCTTAGGACCTAGCATTTATACCTGGAAAGAAATGAATTGGGTTATAAATATATTATTTAACCCAGAAAAAGTTAGAATGATCAGGGAAGCTGGTCTACGCATATGGGAGAGGGAAAACAAGCAAGGACCACCAGGTGACTATAAACTACCTCTCGCAGACCCAGGATGGAATCCAAACCAAGAAGAGGGGAGGCGGAATATGATTGACTATCGAGCTTTAATAGTTAGGGGAATAAGAGAGTCTGTTCCTCACCAAAGTAACACCAAATTGGCCTTTGGGGCAGTACAAGAGAAAGATGAGACTCCATCTACGTGGTTAAATTGGTTAAGGAAAAATTTTCAGCTGTACTCTACTATAGATCCTGATAGTCCAGATGGCCAAGCAGTATTAAGAGTACATTTTGTCACCAAATCTTGGCCTGACATCCGAAGAAAATTAGAAAAGATGGAGGACTGGCAGGAGAAAGGAATAAATGATCTACTTAAAGAGGCTCTAAGAGTGTATTTGAGGAGAGAAGCGGAAAAAGCAAAGTCGAAGGCCCGAGTGATGGTAGCTGTGGCCAAAGAATGTATAAATGCAAGTAAAAATAAGCCAGGGAAGCCATGTGAATCAGGAGAAGAGGGGCCTAAGATTGCACCAGATGCAGGAGGTCCTAATGCCAACCCCTGGCAGAAGCCCGGGAAATTTAAAGGCAGGTGTTATTACTGTGGTGAAATAGGTCACCTCAGGAGGTTCTGCAAAAAGATTGCACTTGATGAAGAGATACAAAGGGAACAAGAAAATTTGGAAAAAATTCTGAAAGGGTAAGATTAGGGGTGTCAGGGGCTCTATTCCTTAGGGGACCCAATGAAACATCTAGATGAGCCCTTGATAAACCTCAATGTTGGTCCCCAGAATTTAAGTTTTGAATTCCTAGTTGACACTGGAGCTGATCGGTCCAGTTTGAAAGATCTTCCAATAGGAGTCCGTATTAGTAATCGAACATGTGAAGTAATAGGAGCCGAAGGGACGCCTTTTAAAGCACCAATAATTGAAGGAGTGGAATTGATGGGAAACTTTAAACAGTGTGTGGCAGAAATGATTTATTTACCACATTTGGAAAAGAATCTGTTGGGGAGAGATTTGCAAATTAAGTTAGGAATAGCAGTTATTCCAGAAAATGGGAAAATGGTTGTACGTATTATGAAATTGACTGAACAAGATATGAGTGATATCAATCCCCAAGTATGGGCAGAGGAAGGAAAAACTGGCTTTTTAAACATTACGCCAATAAAAGTGCAAATGCAAGACTGGACTACCCCAGTCAAGGTGAAGCAGTACCCAATATCAGAAAAAGGTAAAGAAGGACTAGCTCCAATTATAGATCACCTTATAGCGGAAGGTGTGCTAGAACCATGCATGTCCCCCCATAACACCCCAATTTTAGCAGTCAAAAAGGCAGAGGGAAAATACAGATTAGTCCAAGATCTAAGAGAAATTAATAAAAAGACCATCATTAGACACCCTGTAGTGTCTAACCCTTATACTCTGTTGAATAAAATTCCCAGGGAACATGCATGGTTCACCACCATAGATTTAAAAGATGCCTTTTGGGCGTGTCCGCTAGCAGAAGAATGCCGTGACTGGTTTGCATTCGAGTGGGAGTACCCAGGAGGGAAGAGAAAACAACAATTAAGGTGGACCCGTCTGATACCGAAATAATGAGAAAAAGGACTAATGTAGATATAGTAGTAGTCATGCTAAGGCTTAGAAAACTGCAGTTTTCGGACAGGCCCTGAGAACCTACCTTGTGAAACAATAGTGAAAAGAATTAGTAGAGCATATAGAACATTTAGAACTGTGAAAACAATAATCAAAGGATTTAGTAGAGCATATAGGACATCTAGAAACTTTCAAGATAAGGCTAAAGTATAATAATAATAAATAAAGGGTTCTGGTGATGGGTAAACATACAAGGGGGATTAAGGGGGGTAGCCTATAGTTCTAAGTAGACAAGCATGCAGAATTTATAACCTTTAGGAATGATACCTGCAAGATTTATGTATCTGTATTGTTTTGAAGAATGTGTATTTCTGCACGTAGACCACTTTGTAAAAAGGTATAAAAACCTGATGGAAAAAGGGAGCTGTGGGATCCTGACTTTGGACGCTAGTCCGCAGGTTCCCCGGGCCCTGAATAAAGCACTGCATAAACTGACTCTGTTAGTTTGTGTTCTGTTTGGGGCATCAGGCAACAGTTTTCTGGCGACCCAGATGGGACTCCGGAGGTGGCTGGGGCGGTTCGTGGGCTGATCCACTCCACGCCGGCACCAGGTGATTTCTGGGGAGAACATCAACCCGTGCCCGACCCCGCGCCTGACGGACGACCTGGAGGTAAGCCCGAAGGTGCTTTATTCTTTTTATTGAGGGGAAGGGGGGCCTGCCGATTAAGTCGGAACGGTGATTCCGCATGGGGGTCACAGACGTCTTTAAGGTTGTGGAAAAGCCTAGGCGCTGACCGTCAGACGCGGCACTGACTGCGCAGGTTCAGCACTTGCCAGTCACGGCGACGAGAAAGGCAAGATTGGTGGATTGGTGGGAAAGGGTGTGAGTGTTGTGTGTGGTGTATATTGTAAAAAAAAAAAAAAAAAAAAAAAAAAAAAAAAAAAAAGAGGTGAAATGATGTCTTTAAAAACATTTAGAACTATGGCAAGTTCTGGGATAGAAATCCCGGACGATTCGCCTTTGGGCTGTTTATTACAACATTGGAATGTGGGGAATTTTGGTCAAGAACTAAGTAAAAGGAAATTGATTGATTTCTGTAATCATGTATGGCCTTTATATGAACCCGATGGTATGCAATGGCCTAGGAACGGTACACTGAATCCTGACATTATTACACCTTTGATGCATTTTCTGCAAAGTAATGAAAAATGGGATAAAATACCGTATCTAGACCTCTTTTATTATTTGAAAGATAAACCGGAGTGGCAAAAGGAGTGTGGGATCATGGTTTTGAAAACATTAAAGCAGAATTGTGATGGATGTAAGGGTTGGCAGAAAGAGAAGGAATGCTCGGTTAGGTTTTCGGAACCTGAGGAGGATGTTTCTTTGCTGAGAGCCCCTAGTGCCCCTCCGGTGGAGGAACGTGGAGGAAGTATGCCAGAGGTAGAAAGGGAGGATCGGGAAGCAAAAATAGAAACCACTGATATACCACGGACCCCCTTATGTGAAAGAACTCGGAGAGGGCGGTGGGAGGTGGAAAGGAAGAAAAAGGAAGAAGGTGCTCATTTAATGGTTCCGCTCCGTGAAGCTGTCGGGCCGCAGGGGGAACGGGTCATAGTGAAAGTTCCCTTCTCTCCGAATGATTTACTAATTTAGAAACAATCAGCGGGGGCGTATCGGGAGGATCCTGAACGAACTGCGCGGGTGGTAAAAATGGTAATTAAGACTCAGAACCCAGATTGGAAGGATTTACAAGTTTTGTTAGACACAATAATGGATTCTACTGAAAAGGAAATGGTGTTTAAAGCTATGACAGAGAAAGCACGAGAAATGATTAGGTTGCGGCTTGTGGATGGTACAGTAAATGATTTGGTACCTAGGGAAGATCCGGAGTGGGATCCCAACTCGACGGGCGGGTCTCGGAGACTTAAAGCTTATCAGGATTTGTTAACAGAAGGAATACGGAATGGAATACCAAAAACTTTGAATTGGTCTAAGTTGTATTCGGTCAGGCAGGAAAAGAATGAGTCTCCGTCAACCTTTTTAGAGCGGCTTAAGGAGACAGCTCGTAGATACACTAATTTAGAAGTTGAAGGGGAATCGGGAAAATTACAGCTAGCATTAATCTTTATGGGGCAGTCTCAAGAAGATATTAGAAAGAAATTACAAAAATTGGAGGGAAAGGATACTCGGAATTTAGATAAACTGTTGGAAGTTGCGTGGAAGGTATATAATAATAGGGAAAAAGAAACGGCCAGGAAACAGCAGGCTACTATGTTGGCAGTGTTACAGCAAGCGGCTGGAAATAATATGAGAGGGGGGAGTCGTGGACGTGGACGAGGAGGGGGAAGGGGAATAGCAAAGGGGGGAATGCCAATGGGTGCGGGAGGACTTATGGGTCAATTTAATATGGGAAGAGGGAGAATGCAGCTAGGGATAGATCAATGTGCTCTATGTAAAAATAGAGGACATTGGAAAAATGAGTGTCCTCTCAACCAAGGAATGGGTTTTGGGGGAGGAATTATAGCCAGCGGGAATGGAAATCAGGGATTGATAAATAATACAGGTGCTTTCCCGGGAAATCCCCAAGGTGTCGCCCAAGCCCTCATGATGGGAAATTACCAAAATCAGAGCTGACTAGACCAGGATTTAAAGGTAATAATGGAAGTAGATGGGGAACCATTAGAATTTAGAGTAGATATTAGAATTTAGAGTAGATACGGGGGCATCATATTCAGCTGTTAACACTAAGATAGGACCTTTAAGTGATTCTACTATCCAAGTAGTGGGGGTTACGGGACAAGTTGAGGAACGAACATTTTTGTGGCCATTAGATATAAAATTTGGGGGGAAAGAATTTGATCATCAATTTTTATATATGCCAAATAGCCCAGAATCGATATTTGGGAGGGATCTATTGTCAATGTTAGAGGCAAAGATAATATTTGAAAAAGGTAGAGTAAGATTGGAATTTCCTGAGGAGAATATTGCTAAGTTGTTTGTAGTAAAAGAAGTTGAAGCAGCAGAAATACCACAAGAAATAGAACAAGCTGTAGTACCATGGAAACAGGAGTACCTGGAAAATCAAAAGCAGCACAACCGGTTGTAATAGAACTAAAGGAAGGAGCCTCCCCAGTAAGGGTAAGACAATATCCTTTGAAATTGGAAGCACGAATAGGAATAGCACCCATGATTGAACAATTTCTTAGCTTGGGAATTTTACAGGAATGTGAGTCAGAATTCAATACTCCGATATTCCCAGTCAGAAAGCCAAATGGTAAGTATAGATTAGTTCAAGATTTAAGAGCAATTAATAACATCACTAAAGATATACACCCAGTAGTAGCTAATCCGTATACATTGTTGACAGCTGTGTCGGAAAGGTTTAAGTGGTTCACAGTGATTGATTTGAAAGATGCATTTTTCTGTATCCCCTTGGCACTTGAAAGTAGGAAATACTTTGCCTTTGAGTGGGAGAACCCAGACACGGGATGCAAGAAGCAGCTCACCTGGACGCGTCTACCACAAGGATTCAAAAACTCACCAACTATTTTTGGAAATCAATTAGCTCGAGAGTTAGAAGAATGGAAGACGACTCAGGTAAAAGAATCATCTTTCTTATATGTTCTCCTACAATATGTTGATGACATCTTTATAGCCTCCACAGAAAAGGATGTTTGCCTCAGACTCACTATTGGATTACTTAATATGCTGGGACAAGCTGGATACCGAGTATCGAAAGAAAAAGCTCAGCTGGTAAAAACCCAAGTAATTTACCTAGGCTGCGAAATTTCACAAGGGGTGCGAAAGTTGGGGGTTAATCGAATACAAGCAATTTGCACCATACCCACACCACGAAATCCACAAGAGTTAAGATCCTTTTTGGGCATGGTAGGGTGGTGCCGCTTGTGGATCCCAGAATTTGGACTAAAAGCAAAACCCCTGTATGAGGCAGCCAAAAGCCCTGTGTTTCAGTGGGGACAAACTCAAGAAAAAGCATTCCAGAGTCTGAAACAAGCCTTAAAGGAAGCCCCAGCACTAGGATTGCCAGATCTTACAAAACCTTTTCAACTATACGTAAATGAGAGACAGAGACTGGCAATAGGGGTTCTCACCCAAAAACTGGGCTCATGGAAGCGCCCGGTGGGGTACTTCTCAAAGCAGCTAGACACTGTAAGTGCCGGATGGCCAGGTTGTCTTAGAGCTGTGGCAGCAACAGTGCTTCTAATTCGGGAAGCCAGAAAATTGACTCTGGGGAAAAGGATGGAAGTATTTGTTCCCCACATGGTCATTGCGGTTTTGGAACAAAAGGGGGGGCATTGGCTCTCATCAAGCCGCATGTTACAATACCAGGCACTTCTCCGAGAACAAGATGACATTGAATTAAAAATAACTAATCATCTCAACCCAGCAGAATTTCTTAGGAGCAGCAGCCAGGAAGAAGGAGGTGAACTGACACATGACTGCGTAGAAATCATTGAACAGGTGTATGCCAGCCGGAAGGACCTGAAAGACGAGCCTTTGGAGAATCCGGAATGGGAACTGTTTACAGATGGATCCAGCTTTGTGGAAAACGGAACCAGGTATGCGGGATATGCAGTAGTGACTTTGACACAAATAATAGAAGCTCAAGCTTTAACCCCGGGAACTTCAGCCCAGAAAGCCGAGATACATGCTCTGGTGAGAGCCTTAGAATTGAGTCAAGGGAAAAGAGTAAACATTTGGACTGATTCAAAATACGCCTTTGGAGTAATACATGTACACGGAGCACTATGGAAAGAAAGAGGACTGTTGAATTCTCAAGGATCAGAAATTAAGCACAAAGAACAAATATTAGCACTATTGGAAGCAGTGCATAAACCTCAGGCAGTGGCAGTGATGCATGTAAAAGGACATCAAAAGGAAGAGGGAAAAGCGTTCCAAGGAAACCAGTTGGCTGACAGAGTTGCCAAACAGGTTGCCCGAGAGGTATGGACACAATTAGCTTTATTGCCAGTGCGAATTAACCCTGCAACTTCTTTTCTTGAGCAGAAACCATGGTATACACATGAAGATGAGAAGCTTGCTCAATTTCTCCAGGCCCAGAAGAATGAAAAAGGATGGTATGTCACAGCTGTAGGTCAGGTTGTACTGCCAACAAAAGTAATGAAAACAATTTTAGAAATCGAACATAACAAGTGCCATTGGGGAGCAGACGCATTGGTACAATTTTTAAAACATGAGGTGATTTCCAACCAGATGTTAACAATGGCAAAACGGATTAACGCCACATGTCCTGTCTGTATTAAAAATAACCCAGTGACACGAAGGCAAATACAACTAGGAAAGTTACAAGTAGGGCCGCAACCAGGAGACTATTGGCAAATAGATTTCTCAGAGCTACCAAAAGCACAAGGGTACCGTTATTTACTGGTGTATGTGTGTACCTTTTCAGGGTGGCCGGAAGCTTTCCCGTGCAGGACTAACCAGGCAAAGGAAGTAATTAAAACCTTACTACGAGAAATCATTCCTAGATTTGGGATCCCATTAGGAATGTCCTCAGATAGAGGACCTCACTTTGTAGCTGGAGTAGTCCAAGAGGTAGCCAGAGTATTAGGGATAGCCTGGGATCTCCATACACCCTGGAGACCACAATCTAGTGGCCAGGTAGAACGGATGAATCAGACATTAAAAGGGCAGATTAAGAAAATTTGTCAGGAAGCAAAGATACAGTGGCCTCAGGCACTACCTCTAGCCTTGCTAAGAATCAGGATTAAACCCAGAGAAAAGATAGGAGTAAGTCCATACGAAATTTTGTATGGCAAGCCATATCATGCTGCAACTTACAAAGGGGACCCTCACTTAGTAGGAGATCAAGTATTGTTGAGTTACATTTTGTCTTTAAATAAAGTCCTTACAGCGCTGCGGGGAGCATTGCAGTGGAACCGGCCTCTGCCCTTGGAAAATCCTGTCCATGACATCCAGCCAGGAGATCAAGTATATGTAAAGAACTGGAATACAGAACCCTTGAAAGAAGTATGGGGCGGTCCTCACCAAGTGATCATGACTACCTACACGGCAGTGAAAGTCCAAGGGATCGACAACTGGATTCACTACACTCGAATCAAGAAGGTCCCGTCAAGATGGGAAGTACAGCCTCTGTCTGCAACAAAGCTGGTGTTCAGGGCAAGGACTTAGTTCTTTTAACATTAGTCTGTATAATGCAGGTGGGAGAAGCATTTGTTAAAATTACAGTTCCGGAGCCAGATGTAATGGTGCCAGAAGGTGCGGGAATAAATTTAACCTGTCTATTTTCTGACAACCAGAGAGCTGGATTAAAAGAAGTAAAGGTAGCCTGGAGACAAATCACCACAGACGAAGTATTTACCGAAGGAATCGTGACATTTTGGGATATGGAACAGCAAAGAGGTAACACCACATTGACAATATCTCATATGCAAGCTGATCAGGTAGGACAATTCTCATGCATTGTGTGGATTAGAGAAAACTTTGATTATGGGGACATAAATGTAGGTATTTTAAAGGAAAATAAAACCCGAAGGGGGTACTCGGTGCAGGTAATACCAGTCAGTGCACGAGTAGATATGTGAAATGGATTGAGAGATACAAGCCTGGCATTACAGAGAAACCAGGAACAACAAAATTTAGTAGTAGGGTTAATTCGAGATTTTGGACAAATACAAAACGTATCAAAAATAACGGCATGTTTACCTCTGCCACAAGCTGCAGGGGAACCAATCCCTTGGGGAGTGATTCCAGTAGGAAATTTACCCCTAATAAAAAGAGGTAAGAATGGAAGTTGTGAATTAAAATTACGAAATAAAATCGAAATTGAAGTAATATAGGAAAAGGTTGGAGAAACATTAAGAATATTAACCTATAAGGATTGTCTAATTAGCCATGGAAGGTTAGGACAAATTAGGGATTGGGGAATTCAATTAGCGACAGGGGGAAAAGTAAAACCTGAAGATGCTAAGTGGGAATGTTTTATACCACATTGGCAAAAGAAAAGAATACCTAAAAATGAAAGCTATTATGAAATGATATGCCAGAACTCATCCCGGCAGGAATCCTCGTGGGACAGTTGGAAAACGGTATGGGGCCCCAGCATATTAGAACATTATAGTTACATTGGACAAGTTAATTGGTGTGTCCAATGGACGGGAAGCAGAAATGCCACTCACACAGAAGTATCTCAAACCAGCACTTCTACAAAAACTTTGAGCGCCACAAAAGAAAATTGGAACTGCACCCAAATTCTCACCTGTGACACTCCAGAGAATCAAATTAGTTTGGCACCGGTCAGAATGCTTATAAAATGGGGTTGTGAGTGTAGAAAACTTAACCATACAATTCCAGGAAGTGCTTTCCCGCAGGACCAGAAGGGTAAAACTTTGAGCTGTAAGGATACAACTATCAGGAGTCCAGGAAATTTAGTATGGATTATGGGACATGGACAATGGACAACACATTTGCCATTAGACGGGCCTGTAACACAAATTACCTTAGGGGTTCCCACATTATGTCCTTTTTGGAAACAGTCTAAATTAATGAAGAAAGAGATGCAGTCACGAGCAAAGAGAGAAACAAATAAAGTAGCAGAAGAACTAGGACAGGGAAATGAAGATGAATGGCATGAACCCTCATCAGGAGTTAAATTTGGATGGGTACTGGAATCCTTGTTTGCACCAATTTCTACATATAGAAACCGGGAGATGCTGTACAAATTATTAGGACAAACTGAGAGGCTAGCTACAGTTACAAAGAAAGGATTTAAGAATCTAAATTTACAATTGCAGGCAACAACAAGAATGACAATCCAAAATAGAATGGCATTAGATTTGCTTTTATTAAAAGAACATGGAGTCTGTGGATACCTCCAAGGAAAGGTTGATCATTGCTGCATACATATCCCAAATGTCACAAAAAAAGTAGAAAAGGACATAAGTCAATTGGAACAAATTGAAACAAAAGTGCATGAAGTCCAGGAAGAAGCTGAACATAACTGGGTAGGAGCACTGTTTAGCTCCCTAGGAATCCAAGTCTCTGGTTGGATATCATCAATTGTACAATATGTAATAATGATTGTATTAATTATTGTAGTATGCATGATTATGTATAGATGTCTTTTAGGAATGATTGCCAGAGAAGGAACTAATACTCGACGTGTCATGAGAGCACTGACCCGGAATGAAGTAATCCTGCCAACTCGAAAAGAAGACTCACCGTTCTACATAGAAACCACAACTTGAAGAATCGAGCATCCTTGCAGAAAATCTGAAGAATGCTCAAAAGGGGGGAGTTGATACCGAAATAATGAGAAAAAGGACTAATGTAGATATAGTAGTAGTCATGCTAAGGCTTAGAAAACTGCAGTTTTCGGACAGGCCCTGAGAACCTACCTTGTGAAGCAATAGTGAAAAGAATTAGTAGAGCATATAGAACATTTAGAACTGTGAAAACAATAATCAAAGGATTTAGTTGAGCATATAGGACATCTAGAAACTTTCAAGATAAGGCTAAAGTATAATAATAATAAATAAAGGGTTCTGGTGATGGGTAAACATACAAGGGGGATTAAGGGGGGTAGCCTATAGTTCTGAGTAGACAAGCATGCAGAATTTATAACCTTTAGGAATGATACCTGCAAGATTTATGTATCTGTATTGTTTTGAAGAATGTGTATTTCTGCACGTAGGCCACTTTGTAAAAAGGTATAAAAACCTGATGGAAAAAGGGAGCTGGGATCCTGACTTTGGACGCTAGTCCGCAGGTTCCCCGGGCCCTGAATAAAGCACCGCATAAACTGACTCTGTTAGTTTGTGTTCTGTTTGGGGCATCGGGCAACA